>NC_056750.1:592434209-592519160 GCF_019279795.1 Protopterus annectens
ACATTGTTGAAAAAGTTAACTTTGTTCTTTTGGCTACTGAAATTTCTACTACTGCCTGACGTTCCTTGGCTTTTGGAGTTACTTTGTTCTTTTGGTTCTCGGTTTGTGACTTTGTACTATTTCATATATGTAGATATACATACATATATACACTTGTGTGTGTATATATATATATATATATATATATATATATATATATATATGGGTGTACTTCAGTAGATCGAACTTTTAAATGTTCGAACCTCATATGGCCGAGACCATAACATCGAACATTTAAAAGTTCAGACACTGAAGTACAAAAGAAACAAAAAAGAAAAGAAAAAAAACAAAACTGAAAGTTTGTAGCCAGGGGGGCAAGCCCCTCTGCACTCCCCTGCTACTTAAATATTTTAACTCTGAGATCCCATTACATTGCGGAAAAGTGGAATCTTCCTGTTCTGCACTGTACAGGGTTCTCCATTCAGTATGTTTGAACTTTTAAAAGTTTGATCATATGGTCTAGGCCATATGAGGTTCAAACTTTTAAAACTTTGAGCTACTGAAGGGGACCTATATATATATATATATATATATATATATATAAGTAGTAGAGCTCAGTTTATTTGAATTTCATTAAAGTCAATATCTGTTTGGTTAACAAAGCAGATGGTCAAAAACTGAGAGAGAACCCATAATTCCCATAGTTGGGGAATATGCCCTTTCCTCAGGGATTGTGTGATCTCTGAATTAGAATGTATAATTAGCAAGGGTCATTGGGGAGGATGAAGTAGGGCCTTACCCCCTTCCAAAAACAGCTTTGCAGTTGCGTGCTGCGATGTTATTTCGCAGGCACATGAAACGATTTGTTTGTTACATTTTTTATTATTTTATACTTGTGTTGACATCTGTTTTTTTTACTCTTTGTGTACCTGTATATATCTAGACACACACATATGTATATATGCACCCATATCTGTGCATAGACATTATTTTGAATAACTAAAATATGTCTGCTACTGTTATGTTTTATCCTAGATGAGCATTTATGGAATACTGTAGTGAGTATTATTTATTGCATATTTAAGTTTGATATAATTTTCCCCAACAGATAAGAAAAAACCTAAGTGCAACATTAATCGCCATAAATATTGAAGGTGGTGCCCATCATCTGGATCTCAGGTAAGCAAATACACTAACTGTGATGGCTGTAAAGTGATCTGTTTGTCTGAATTTTAAAATCTGCTCTCTGAAATCACAACTAATATTTTGAGATTACCCGGTGGAGACTGCACAAGATAAACAGTGTTTTTGAAGCAGTATATACAAAAAAAGTACAAGTACAGGAACTTGACTGTGCAGTGGATATACAGAATTATACACCATAAAAAGATAATATAACTGAATCGGATAGATGGTGGTAGTTCAAGGTCCAAGACTATTGTCTAGCTAAACTGTGGAAGCAAGAATCCTAAAAACACAAGTTCAGAGCAGAGCACATAAAGAATGCTATTTATAGGTTTGAGCAAGGATTGTTCATAGATAAAAATGTTAAAAGTGTACACTCTGTGTGTTTCAAAAGCAAAAACAAAGAAATAAAATGTGTGTTAAAGAGAGAATCTCAAGCAAAGCTAAAGTTGGACTGTAGTTAGAACATTGAGCTCTTTTTTCATTAGGCTAAGTAATCCTATAGCAGGGGATGGATAAGACTATGAAAGCTAGAGGAATGTAGGGTAGTACATCAGGATATAAGGAAAAGATGAGATGACAAGTAAGACAAAAAGTAAAATAATTAGATGCTTAGAAGGCGAGAGATGTGCAGAGACTGGAGTAGATCCCATTTTAATGTAGAGCTGTCACAGAATGTATCATTTAGAAGTGAAGCTGTTTAACATAAGGACCCAAAAATTATCTGCTTTCAGCAGTAACTTAGTGAGAACCACCTTCTTTATGAACAGTTACTAATGAATGTATCAGAACAGGAGTGTTATTCTCCATCATTGGCCCATGATGATGCCCTTCATAAGGTATACCAACAACAACCTGTTCACCAGGCCACAGGATAGCAAAGAAGTACTTCCAGCAGCTTCTAAATTAAGAAAACCCCATAGAAGATGTACTGCCCCAGACACAGCCTACAGTGAGAGCAGAATAGGAGCCCACCTTAGAAGAAGTAAGAATAGCACTAAGGAAATTAATTCAGGGAAAGCAGCAGACTCACATGAGGTCACAGCAGGTAATATAAAGATACTGGGTGAGATAATGGAGAAATGGCTCCTGAGGGTATTCATAGCAGTGTGGAGAAATAGGCATATCCCAGGTGACTGGAGAATAAGCATACTCCTGCCAGTGTACAAAAACATCAGAGACTTCCGCAATTGTGGGCAGTACAGTGGTATCAAACTCCTGTCACATTGCATGAAAGTTCTGGAGAGGGTGATTGATGAATAGATATCCAAAATAGTAGGAAGTAAAATAGGAGGTGAGAGAGGGTGATTGATGAATGGATATCCAAAATAGTAGGAAGTAAAATAGGAGGTGAGCAGTTTGGATTCAGATCAGGATGGAGCAGAAATGACCTGATGTTTGCAGAGACAGACAATTGAGAAGAAGCTACAGATGAGGAAAGAGTCCAACTAGGCATTCCTAGGCTTAGAGAAAGCATATGACAAGGTCCCAAGAAAGCTGGTTTGGGCAGTACTCCAGTGGTTCAGAGTTCTAGAAACATCGGTAGAATTAGTGCAGGCTATGTACAAAGAACCAATGACTCAAGTATGAACAGTGTTGGGTCTCATAGACTGGTTCCCAGTGGGAGTTAGATGTACATCAGGGTTTATCTCTGAACTCACTGCTCTACATAGTGGTGATGGACTACATTAGCAAACAGGTCATAGGGGACAGATCAACAAAGTTGCTGTATGCAAATGTCATTTACGACATCAGGCAGACTCTGAGCAAGAACTTCAGCAAAGGATAAGGGAATGCAATGCAAAACTGAAGGCACATGTGATGAAACTAAGTACTGATAAGACACTGTTAATGGCAGCAAGTTGGGGAAATCAGAAGAAGCTCAGAACTGAGATAGAAGGGAAGACAGTGGAGCAGGTTAATAGCTTCAGGTATCTGGGAGAGGTGGTTGAGGAGAAGGGAAGCCTGAATGAAGAGGTCAAAGCCAGAATCAGAGGGGCTGCAGCCACCTGGTATAGTGTATGACAGAAGAATGCCAAAGAAACTGCAAAGTAAGGTGTACAAAACACTAGTGTAACCAGTACTACAGTATGGTAGAGAAACCTGGGAAGTAAAGGCAGAGTAGATAAGGAAGCTAGAGGTGACTTGAAATTGTGTCTTGAGACAGGTGGTAGGATGCACACTGTGAGACAGATGAAGAAATGTGGACATAAGAGCAGAAGCCAAAGTAGCTCCAGTTGCAGAAAAATCAGAGAGAACAGATTATGGTGGTTCGGGCATGTGCAGAAAAGTAGAAGACAGTCTGGTAAAGATGATTTGGGACAGACAGGAAGAAAGTAAGAGGAAACGAGGGTGTCCAGCAAAGAGTTGGATCGATTGTGTGAAAGTAGATCTGCAACAGTCAGGCATGAGTGTCGAAGGAGGCAGAAGTGTAGTATTGAATCAAGAGAGATGGCAGCAGTTAACACAACACCCTGACCCCATGTAGAAAAATAGGAAAAAGTGGGTTGTTGATTATTCATTCTTGAGTTACTCTTAGCTATGCCTATGTGGATATTATGCTAAAGACACTTGAACTCTGAAGTAATTTTTTCACCCACTGTGACTAGCATTAAAAAGTTAAACTATAACATTGACAGTGGTCCTATGTTGGGTATGTCTTCTTCACCAGCTTTAATTCAGCATTTTTTCAGCAAAGTCCTGTGTTCATAGAAATGTACATGCCTTTACTGATGCACACTGTGATGTAACGTATTCTCTACATAAGCATGTTTGCCCCTGAAGTCTGCCAAATTTTTTTTTTTTGCTGCTCTTACACTTTGTATTTTGATCTTTATTTTGTTAATCCATCTTCCTCTGTGTCTTGAAGATTCATAGGATCTTGATGCTACTTCTCCATGATCAGCAAGAATACTGAGTTAACTCCTTTTGTATCACCTCGTACAATCCCCCCTTTTTGGGTGCCTTCAGCTGAGGAAGAACAGCTTACATTAGCCTAGGGTCCATCTTCTCTCTTCTTTTTCTTCCCCCAAAAAGTAGCTGGCAGACTTTCTTGGGAAGCGTAAGGAGTCTGTAGTTATTCTACATTTGTGAACCTGTAATTATTGATGCTTTTAGGACAGCATGGAGGCAGACTGACTCAGCCTCATCATTCTCAGAAAAAGGCCAGACACCTTTTACATTTTTATCATCTGGGTGGGTAGATCAGGTCACAAAGCATCTCAGTCCTGGCTCCTTTATCAGCTCTTCAGTTTAGCACACATCACAGAAACCACATCATTATGCCACCACACCAAGGGAAAAGGACTCTAGAGCTTTGGACAAGTAAAGCAGGAGACATGACAAATCTGTCAGGTTGTGCTTACATCCCTCAATTATTTGCCTCGTCTGTCACAGTTCCAGGCCCAGCAGTTAAGCTCACTGACCACCTGAAGATGAAGCAAAGCCTTACGTCTTTGGAGGGCCTGTATCCCTTTTACTTTTGCACTTCTCAGCTAAACCACACAAGCCAGAAAATTGGAAGAGACTCTCAGAATTCTGAAGTGTCACAGGGCTCTTTGCCCTGCTATGCCAGCAGAGTGACCTATTGCAGTTCTCTCTGGTTTGGGCTGTCCATTGTAAGGAAGGAGCTGTTCTCTGATATCTCTCCAGCTTGGAGAACCATGGCAAAGGACCTTAATGTTGTAGATGTGGTCATTTTTTATCAAGTTTTTTAAATGATCACTTAACACACAGGCAAACATACATTAGTATAAAAGCAAACAGACCTTGAGTTTCCAGTTACGTACATTACACATTACTTATGTTCTTTTTTGTAACTATCATCAGTTCAGCATTACATACATTTCTCAGTTCCTGCCTTCCCTTAAATCTTAGATCTTCTCTTACTCCTGAACATTGTTCTGCAGTATTGTTTCCATAATTTCCATGTATTTCTAATTTGCTTCTTTCCTTTTCAAAATATCCCACTTCCAATTATTTAACCTCTGTTAAAATTTTCAGTACCTCAAATACAGTTAGCTTATCCTTCTTTATGGACCTGCTTCCAAAATCTCATACACTCCTTAGTTCTTGAATCCTGACCCCTCCCCTTGCGTCAGCTAGCACAATCATCCTTTTCCTCTTTGAATTATAACTTTCTGCTTGTGTTATATGTATGAGCTTTAATTAATTTATTTATTTAACATTTGTTTACCAGGATAGTCCGACTGGACAACAGGCGTCCATTTTCAGCGGAGTCCTGTGGAGAAAAGCTCCACAGGGTTACATAGTAATTTAGTAAAAAGCAGTTAAAGTTTAACAATAGTTTCAAAAAAATGTTAATAGTTTAAAAAAAAAAAGATCCCAGTACATTTGTACGCAAGTACAAGTACAGTATAATACAACTGACTTAATAGTAGTAAAAAGTATACTAGATATTTACACTATGTACAAATCTGCCTAGGTAGAGCATAAGTTAGCGGAATAGTATTCCTCAGGGTCAGCTGTGGTTAGTAGGCTGGGTGAGGTGGTTTTAGGGAGGATCATTACAGTTACATATATGGTTTTCATAAAGATGTGATTTAAGGAGATTTTTGAATGTGGTAGTGTGCTTTTGTAGCCTGAGGTCTGGGGGTTTGGTGTTCCATGTTTCTGCAACTTCGTAAGGGAATAGACATTCCCTTAAGCTGTTTTCACATGGAATGACTTCAATTAGGGTTTTAGTTACTGGATCGTAGTTCCTTGTTGGTGTTATGGAAGTTTGAGGCCTGTTAGGGCAGGGGTTTTATCAGGGTGATACAACATTTGATGCGCTAAGTTGAGTTGATGATACTGAAGTAAGTTTGGAAATTCTAGCCAGTGTAGTTTATGCAGGGATTGGCATTGGTGAGAGTGTGATTTAATGTTGGTTGCAAACCTAGCTATTTTGTTGTAGCATGTTGAAAGTTTGTTCAGGTTGGTTTTATTTAGATTTGTTAGTACTGGGAATGCATAGAGTAGGGTTGATAAGAGATGAGTTCTGGCTATGGCACTTCTGAATTCAGAGGTTAAGAATTTGCTGCTGCAATAGAGGCAACCTAGCTTTTTGTGGACTTTGGAGATGGTTAGGGATATGTGTTCATTGTATTTAAGTTGGTGGTGAATTGAAAGACCCTAGTAGTTTGGCCTCTGAAACAGGAGATATGAGTGTCTTATTGGCAGATAGAATGGAGAAGGTGGGGTCATTAGTCTTTGTTGGGTGGAATAGCATTAGTTGTGTTTTTTTGGGGCTCAGTATTAGCTGAGAATTGTTTAGCCAGTTTTCAATTTCTAAGAAAGATTCTTGGGCTTGCATTTGTAGCAGTTGGATGTTGGGTGCAGACTAGATAAGAGTAGTGTCATCTGTGTATTGGACTACGTCGGCTTTTGTGGTTTCTAAGTGGAGTTTGTTTTAAAGCTATTGAAAAGAAGGGGGCCAAGTATAGAGCCTTGACTTGCACCACATTTGACTGGAGGGGGGCATAAGGAGTTGAGCCATTTGACAGATTGAGAGTGGTTGTCTGGGTAGCTACTGAACCATTGAACGGTATGATTATCAAGGTTTAATTGAGTAGCTCAAAATTATCTTGTCAAGTCAGATAATTGTAAATTATCTTGTTCTTTTGACAGAATCAAATTATCCCACTTAACCCTTGCCCTCTTCTCCTCCCAGATAAATTTCTTCAACTCTCTATTATTGTCCATGACTTTTCCTCTGGTTTATTAAAAAATATGCCTGACCTGTATGTAGAGCATTTTCACTACTTGTATCATACTATCCATATCCAGGAGCTTCCAGTTTTTCAGTTTTTGTATTCTCTTTTGTTTAGTCTCTTCCCATATATCCTCAGCTGCCATAACATAAGCATCTTTAATCCATACTCCTTAAGACTTCATTTTATTCCATCCCCATAAATGTGGGTATTGCTGAATCAATTTATTTTTGAGTACGTAATTTACGGCTATAGCCTTTGTTTTATCTTCATTAATTTTTATATCCAGAAAAGACATGAAACTCTCTCATAATGTTCCAGAATACTGAAATATCCTTTTCTATATTTATCAGGTACAAAATAATTTCTACAAATAAAGCCAGTTTTTCTTGATTGCCATACCTATGATATCCTTGAATTTTTGAGTCCTTTATTTTATTTGGTAGTGCCTCTAAATATAAGGCCAATAATAAAGGGAAAAGAGAACACTCCTGGTTCCTCTCTTCAAAAACAACTTATAAGGGAAGAACCCTCCTGCTTTCTTGCCTCCGAGCCTTCATATCCTCCTAAGTAACCTTATAGTATCAGGGTATGCATATGCTTCCATTACACTACTTATGAAATCCCAGCCTACTTTGTTAAATGCTTTCTCTGTATCAAGACTCACCAAAAGCAAATGTATTTTATTACATGCTGCTTCCCTCTGGATCATCATTGTTCTGTTAATGTCTAATGTTTGTCTTCTCTCCACAAAACCACACTGATCCAGATCTGTCACTTTTGTTATTACTTTTGCCATTCTTTTAGGTAGTATAGACATAAGCACTTTGTAATCATTGTTTAAAATTTAAATGGGTATATATGAAGCTGGGTCTGATGTTCTTTTAGGTATTACAGCCACCACAGCTTTCTTCCAGGATGTTGGTGCTTCCCATCATTTTAAAATACTGTTAAACAAGACCTTTCTTTCATATCTTTATCACTTTCTTCCTTCCTGCCTTCCACAGGAATTGTTAAATGTTCCTGGAAACTTTCCTGCAGATTGATTATACATCGCCATTTTAACTCATGTCTTCCTATCTTAACTGTTAATTGTTGAGCCTCATCTACCTCTAACCTTGACCTACCTATGTCTTCCAAACATTTTATTTTGTGCTTGCTCTTGATTTCCATATTTCCCTCCTTTATAAAATTTGTTCTAAAATTTCTGAAATGTGTAATACTGCTACAGGATCTATGGTTATTTTCTTGTAGTCTCCCTAAGTTTGACTATAGCCCTTTCTATTTTCTGTTGCCAAAGTCATTGTGCTAAACATTTTTGTGCTCCTGAGTCATCATCAAACAATGGTCGTTTAACAGAAATCTTTCTAAACTATTCATATTATGCAGATACTCCCTTATTTTCTATTTAGTACTATGTATTTTTGCCTTTTCTTGTTTTATTGTGGAGGAACTTCTAAGATGGCTGCACATTGAGTAACATCTCAGTTCTTGCTCTCCCAATGTGAAAACAGAAACTCAGCAGAGAAAGCCAGTAAACTTGTGTTTATGGGTAAATTTCAGTAACTGGCTAGTAAGTGTACTGCTTGGATGCCAGGAAAAAAATACAGAGGACCTGGGAATAAATCAGCTACAAAAAGTGAGGAAGAAACACTGACTGGGGAAAGTTCTGCAGCTGTTCAGCAAAAAGTAATGCAATCTCCAGACATGAATCCCAGTAACCTACAGGAAGATGGGAAACGAAACTAGAATACCGTGAACTACTTTGGCAACTTAAATTGGATGCTAGTAGGTTTCCCGGTATGAATGAGAACATCAACATTAATAGTGTTTTAAAAATGAGACAAGCTAGACTGTAAAGGAGGAAATTATTTGTCTTACAGGGTTCTGCTTGAGTCGTACTAGGACCTTAATGACAAGGCTTTAAAAGTAAAAGCATAAAAGAAAAACAGGAGGAAGTTTGGGGTTTCATTGGCGGTATGTTTACTTGTCCTGAGAATATGGTTAACTAAAACAATAGTGCTGCTTTATTTTTTGGATATAAGATTGTTTTATACAAAACTTTATATAAAACTTTACATTTTTGCATTTTTACAATTTTATATTTTTATATTTCTTTGTATTTTACTTTAAAACATCAATAGGCATTAATTAACTGAGACATGTGTCCTTGTCTAGAGTATAAATGAAATGGCATGAGTTACCAAATTGTTTTACCTTGAGAAAGCCCGGTAGTGACTGGGAGAAAGCGCTTGGTTTTAATTTGGAGATCTAATAAAAGCTTTTGAATAAGCTGCGTTTGTGTTGGTATTGGCCACGCAAAAGGATTTACAGCATTGTACTTAATTGTTGCTTTTCGGGTCCTGTTGTGCTGACTTTGTTCTTTTGGCTACAGGAAGATATAAGACAACTGCACACAGACCTCGTTAAAATAAACAAAACACTGATGAAGTATACCAACACAACAAAAGGCTGGAAAAAATGTAAGAACCTTTAAACATATATTCAGATGAGGTGATAAAGCTGCAAAATGCAGAGGTTGAAATGAAGAAAAGGCTGGCTGAATATGAGACTGCTCAGGAAGAGATGTTTAAAAAAATAATAGAATTAGAGGATGAAGCACACAGGGAAAACTTGAGATTTTCAGCTATATCAGAGAAGCTGGGAGGAACATAGTGCATTCATTTTATGAAAACACAAATAAATTGTACTGGTATTCCACAGCAGGAGTTTTTAGATGAAATGGCACATCATGTGTATGTTCCAAACCTGGCTGTGAGAAAGCAACCTAGACCTTTAATAGTAAAGATGCAATCCTACCAGCAGAAGGAGTTGAGTTTGAAAAAACTGTGGCAGAAGGACAAAGTACTAAAAGTGGGAGACAGAGTATTTGTGGAGAATGATTACTTATTGTATACTAGGCAGTAGAGGAGCAAATGTATTCCACTATTCAGGGAATGTCGAGATGCAGGTGTGAGATTCAAAGTGCTGTACCCAGCTGTCTCCAATGTATTTTTCCCTGGAGGGACAAAATCATTTTTTGAAGAAGTGCATGTTAAGGAGGAAATACAAAAAGTAACCTGTGAAACATAAGGAGATGCTGCTGCTTGTTCTTTTGGTAATAAAGACCACAGAGAGAGAGCACCTGTGAAACCTTATCCAGTATTTCAACAGAAATGTTGAAGAGAAGGAAGGGCGCATGAGAGTTGTCTAGAAGAATCGAGAGGACGTTCAAAGTGAAGCAGATACAGGATTTGGGAGATGGAGATGAACAGGTATAAAACCAGTAACTTAATGTGGGTTTACTATGCAGTAATTATATTTGTGAAATATGACCGAAGAAAATCTTAAAATATTGCCCTTTTTCAGAATCAGTTGTACTTGTGGGGGACTCTAAAGCATGTGCCCTACTTCATGTCATTAATGTTTGGAAAAGTGCTTTTGGGAGGGAAGAGGAGGGAGAAAGTTAACTGTAAGTAAAGATTTTTTTCTTAAATTGTACTATTTTGTGGTGTGTGTTTTTCTTTACATGCTATAAAGTAAATTTTTCTCAGTTATTTTAAGTGTAATAGGGATTGTAAACAGATGCTGCTGCTGTTCTTTTTTTCTTTTCTTTCTCCCTTCTTTCTCTCTTGTTCAGTTTTAAGAAATGTAGGCACTGGAATGTAAAAGAAAAGGCCTGGTTAAAAAAGGATAGTAAGAGAAAAATGAATGTACTTTTTCACAATCTTGCATGGGGAATGACTAGATTAAAGACCTTAGATTGATTTGGTAACAAGTTGTAAGAGAGAGCAAGTAAATGAAAAAGAATACTGAATATTATGAGGCTTTTTTTCTAGAAAATACATGTTTGCATAGTAGCAATTCTGCACTTGATCTTCATGTTTCCATGGAAACGGTCTAAAGAGAAACTGTCTCCAGTCTGGTGGAGAGTGACTGGCTGAGGAAAAAAAAAAGATATTGCCCAGGACATAATGTTCTATGAAGCATTCAGGGGTTTTCCCAGTTGGGTGAGATATAAAGCTAAAACAAAACCAATTAGTAAGAAGCACAGGGTGTTCCATGCGTTTAGCATGCATAAACCTTTCTTTTAGGTTAACTCAAGTCTGTAAGTGTGGTTGTCATTTTGGGACTTTTGTTCCTATTAGGAGGGTAAAACTTCAATATTTGAAGATGTACATAGTTTTGTCTGTTAGTATTAAGTTAATAGGTTTTTGGTGGGTATTGGGGGTGTTTATTTTTTTTTTTGTTTGAGGGCTTTCAATAAAATAAAACGTTTTGCAAGATGTGACATAGGCTGAAATGTGTATGAAGAGAAACAACTGTATAAAAGTTCAACCTGCCAAACAGTGCATGCATGTAACACAAAAGCTGGAATTAGACATTTAACAAAAATGTGTTATACATAAAAGAAATAACTTTTTAATGCAATGATGCTTTCTGCAATGTCTTTAAATGTCCAACGATCTCACAGATAAATGCAAACAATAGAGAGTAGTGAAATATATTAAAAATGTAGAGTGCAAATAGTTGTATTACAGGAGGTACACTTAGAAAGAAAATGACCTGTGAATTTGATAAAGAAAGATTTTCAGGATGGTTATTCAGAGGAATTCCTGGGACAAAGGAAAAGATGAGTACTAATCACAAGAGTGGTAGAAAAGGATAAAAAAGATAATGGCAGATTTGTAGTGCTAAGGAGCTACTTTCAAGGGAGGAGGATTACACTGGCTTGTATTTATATACCACTTAAAACTGCTATAATGCAGCTTAAGAAAATTCTGGGAGAAATAATCCGTTTTCAGCAAGGAATATTACTTATAGGTGGAGACTGTAATGTGATTTGCAGTAGTGCAGATGTTTCTTGGGGGCCCAGAATGGAAAGTATAACAAAGAAGGACAGATTTGTGAAGAAATTTATCAAAATGTTTTGCATGGAAGATGTGAATTTACTAATTGAGTGAATTTACATATTATTCCCCAAGGTATAAAAATCGGGCTAGGCTAGACAAAATTTACATTTCACAAGACTATGTGCATTTAATTTAAGGTCTTGATATGCACCAAATAACTATTTCAGATCAAGCGTCAATAATAAATAAAAACACAGAGTAATGAAATAAAAATGAGACTGAGACATTGGCACTTTCTCACCTAATTGCTTCTGAAAATATAACTAGGGTGGGATAAAATTAAAGTGGAGTTTATAAATACGGTGGAAGTAAAAGAAAGTGAGCTTTGGTTGAGAAGTAACAAGAATTATTTAGAGGGACTGACAAATGTTGAAGTATTGCAGAATAGGGGGAATCTCGCAGAACAAATATGATCAACTGCAGAATGCTAAGCAGAAAATAAGGGATTACCTTGATAATATGCATGAGTTTAGAAAGATTGGTGTTAAGCAACTTCATTATTAACATTGGAACACAAAAACTTTTAGCAAGACGACTCAGGCCTAACAGACAGTAGAAAGGACAGTCACCAAGATTAGATAGCTTTTAACAAGGAAGATAATGAAATCCTGTAGAGGTATTGGTAATTTTATGAAAGGTCTGTATAAAGCAGAGAAATATGGAAATCAAGAAAAGATACTAATGGAAATGTTTATGGAGAAATTAAATATGACAAGGTAGAGGAAGGATGGTCAATTACTAATGGTTAGAATAGGAGGAGATGAGATAAAAATTGTGATGTGTAACCAATCTTACAAGAAAGTCCCCAGGAAGAGATAGTATTCCTGTGGAAGTTTGGAAGCTTGGAGAGAAAAAACTGATAAAGATCTGGAAGGTTTTGTTTAACAGTATTTTAAGAGGAGGAGAATTACCAACATCCTGGAAGAAAGCAGTGGTAGTTGTAATACCTAAAGAGGGTAAAGATCCATTAGATCCAGCTTCATACTGGCCCATGTCGATACTGAACCATGATTATAAAGTGTTCATGTCTACAATGGCTAAAAGAATGACAAACAGTGCCAAACTTGATAGATGTGGCTCACTGTGGTTTTATGGAGGAGAGGCAAACATTTGACATCAATAACAGAACATTGATGATCCAGAAGGAAGCAGAATGTAAGAAATACCATTGCTGTTGGTGAGTCTCGATGCAGAGAAAGCATTTGACAGAGTAAGCTGGGACTTTGAGCAGGGCAATGGAAGCATTTGCATTTCCTGAAAAAATATATAAGGTTGATTAGGAGGCTATGCGGGATCGGAGGTGAAAATTAAAGTGGGTGGGGTCCTTTGTGATAATTTCTGCTTGAGCTGAGGAAACCAAGCAAGGGTGCCGTCTTTCCCCGTTGTTATTCGCATTATATTTACAACCATTGGCAAAGAAAATAAGGGACTCAGAAATTCAAGTATATAATTGATGGTGGTCATCAAGAAAAGCTGGCTATACCTGCAGATGATATTTTATACCTGACACAACCAGAAAGAGACATTATAGTGTTGTGGAACATTTTGAGACAGTTTCAGTTCTTTTCGGGATACAAAATTAACGAAGCTAGAATAAATGCAATAGCAGTAAATTATGTACCCACACACAAATTGGTTCAGCAATATCCTTAGTTATGGGGACATGATAAAAATTTAGTATTTAGGAGTATGGATTAAAAATGATTCTCATGTGGCAGTTAAAGGTATGTGGGAAGAGACTAAACAAAAGATAATACAAAAACTGAGAAAATCGAAGTTTTGTTATATGGATAGGGATAGTAAGATACAGGAGGGGTACAGTTTGCACTGCCATATGAACACTTTCTTTCTGGGGAAGTCCCCCACCACAACCTTAATTCTAGGAGTCATAGAACCAGTACCTTTAATTCAAAGATTCAAAGACTGCTATTGCAGAGTATTTCTGGTATCAAAGAAAGTGTCTTTTGGAGACCAGTTCTAGATCTAAAGATCCCTTTTCCATTTATCTCTTGTAATGTTCAATACCTCAAATACGGTTGGTTTAGACTTTGATTTCTAATTTTCTAGTAATTGCTTTTTTTCCCAGCCAACATAATTAAATGTAATAAAGCTTCACTACGTTTAAGCAATTCAAATTCTGTATCCAAGCTCAAAAGAATCATTCCCTTACTAACAGCCATTTGCTCACCTAGTATATAAAATCCCTGTGAAAACACTTCCAAGCAAAGATCCTAACTCTTCTGGACTTGGTTGCATACTTGGAAGCCATACATATGTATTCCCATTGTTTTCTTGTAAATTGCTTTCCAGTCTGTATTGACAATTTTTTTCTAACCTTCTATAACCCCCTCCCCCAACACAAACCATAAAACATATACTTCACAAAACCAGTGTGCCACACAATCACAGCCCTTAAGGCAAAATAACATACCCAACACACTAGTAATAGATGACTCTATAGTCAGGCACACTGACGTCCCACTCACTAGGCTGAACAAGGAGAAGGTTACTGTTAGCTGCCTGATGGGTGCCAGGATCCGCCAAATAACACAAGCACTCAGGTTACTCCAGAACTAGTACAAATATGACTCTGTCATTGTCCATGTTGGTGTGAATGACCTGAGGCATACCTTCCTGGGCTACATGAAAAGAGACATGGAGGAGCTCTCTGATCATGTAGCCCAGGCCGGTGTGACCCTGACCCTGAGTAGCATCCTGCCTTCACCAAGAATGATACCACGGTATAGAGAAAAAAAATTATCAGTTTCAACAGTTAGCTAAGCTTCTGGTGTCATTCAAAGGGGATCCACTGTCTGTCCGCCTGGGATGACATGCTCGACAAGCCACGCTGCTTCGCTAGAGATGGCTTGCACCTGTCACCCTTAGGCTTTCTAATACTGGCCAAGGCTCTTGCCACCCCATAGTGCCTTTTTTAAGCAAGGCTCAAAAGACAAATCCACCGCCGTAAATAGCACAAGTAACAAAAAACTGAGGGTGATGCTACTCAATGCCAGAAGTCTAAACCTCAAAATGCATGCACTCGAGACACTCCTCAGTATGGAGAAAATCGATATATGTGCAGTAACAGAAACCTGGTTTAAGGCTCCAGAGAGCACCCCAGCACTACCAGGCTACAACTCATGCCATATATTTCGGCCACAAAACCTGGACCGAAATACAAAAAGTGGGGGAGTATCCATATTCATCAAGGATACCCACACCTCCAGGTTAGTGGCACAGCACGATGCTTCAGAGGTCATCCACGTACAACTAACAATGGGCAAAACTGCTATTCAAATTATAGCTTGCTACAGATCACCCACCATGTCCCAGGACCCCCACTCTGCATTCCTGGAAACATAAAGGTCCTACCAAACACCCTGATATTGGGTTATTTCAATTACCCAAACATTAACTGGGAGAAATACTCAAGTACAAACTCCCTTGCCCAACATTTCCTAGAATTTATAAACTCAAACGCCCTGGATCAACTGGTCAACACTCCCACCAGAGGTGACAACATATTGGACCTGGTCATCACCAACATGGGCGACCGGTGTTCCACACTGGAGGTCAACCCTTCACTGGTTAGATCTGACCATAAACTAATCACTCTGGATATCCACATTCCGCCACCACCCCCGGTCAAAGAAACCACCGTGAAAAACTTTTCAAAAGCAAACTTTGTTACTTAAGACCGAGGTGGGAAGTTTCAAATTCCCCCATGCTAAAGGATAACGCTGTCCAAGCTGCAAAATCCTTTACTAATGCACTCTACGGGCACCTACAAGAATGCATGGATTGTGCTATCCGAAACAAAACCAAGGCTCAATCCTCCAAGAAAAGGAAACCAGTCTGGTGGACCCCTGCCATAAACAAGCTATACAATAGAAGGAGGAAACTAGTACAGAAAAGAGTAAAATCCCAAGAAGGTACGACATCCCTGATCAGTATCATAAAATCATCCAAGGCTACCTTCGAAAGAAAAATTGCCTTGGACTCCAAAGATAACCACAAGGCATTCTTTAGCTATGTCAAGAAGCTAAGTGACAATTCTCAGATCTGCTCGGAGTTAATGCGGAATGGCACAAAATACACTGAACTGACCGATATAGCCAACATCCTGGCAGACAGGTTCAGTGCAAACTTCACCCCCTTCTCACCCCCAAAATGGCCCATAACTATACCAGAAGAATGTAGTGCCCCTGAAATCACAGAAACTCAGGTTAAAACAGCCCTCTCCAAAGCCAAAAACACAGCATCAATGGGAGCGGACGGTGTCCCAGGCTGCGTCCTACACAAGCTCAAAGATGAACTAACCCCTCACCTAAACACACTATTTAAACTCAGCCTCTCCACAGGCTACATGCTCACAGAGTGGCGCACAGCAATGGTTATTCCACTCCACAAAGGTGGAGCCACAATGGACCCCAGGAGCTATTGCCCTATAAGCCTGACTAGCTTGGTCTGCAAAGCTATGGAGTGCATCATCATGGATCTCATTAACAGAGACATTGGAAACCTCCAAACACTGGACCCTACCCAGTTTGGCTTTAAGGGCATATCATTCCTCCTAAATCTGGTGGACTTCTTTGAGACATTTACCAAGGCTATAGACGAGGGAAAGGTGGTCCACACAGCGTACCTAGACCTTGCAAAGGCCTTAGACACCATTCCTCACTCAGGTATTATAGACAAGCTCACCAGCCTGAACATAAACCCCTACGTCATGAGATGGGTTGCCTACTGGCTCATGGACAGAACCCACATGGTAAGAGTTGTGGGAGCTAGGTCTGCCTCTAAACCGGTTACAAGTGTCGTTCCCCAGGTAACATTCCTAGGACCCCTCCTGTTTGGCATATACTTCTCAAACGTACAGGCAAGCACAGGAGGACTGTGGGTGACCAAGTTCACAGACGACTGCAAACTAGGGGCTATAATTGACTCTCCGGCTGACACAGACATCCTCCAAAAGGGTCACGCTGAGACAGATACCTGGTGTCAAAACCATGGCCTCAAGCTAAATGCCAAAAAGTGCATAGTCATCCCCTTTGGAAAAAACAAAGTACCCACAAACTACCACATAGGTGGTAGCCCCCTAAATATGGAAGACGTAATAAGGAATCTGGGGACCCAAGTAGATATTAACCTCTCCTTTGATAATCACATTGCCAAAGTGGTTAGAAAATCCTTCTACGTGGCCCACCTAATCACAAAAGGGTTTGCATCCAGATCGAAAGAGGTCATTTGGGGCCCCTCTATGCATCACTCATCAGACCCATCCTAGAGTACAATGCCCCATTTGGGATGTACCTTACAAAACACCTGCAACAACTGGAAAGACCACAGAAATACCTCACTAAAAGGATCACTGGCCTCAAGCAGATGCCCTATGCAGATCGACTGAAGAAACTCCAGCTGTACTCTGTTGCGTACCGCCTACTCAGAGGTGATCTCTGCTTAACATACAAGGCCATGTCCAACCCAGAATTGATGGACATGCTCCACCTAAAGAAAACCATATCCCCTCAAGCCACACGCTCCAGGGATCTAAACCTCACCACAACAATAAGTAGGATGTGCTGGAAGGATAGATTCCTGTCCCAGAGACTTCCCATGCTCTGGAACAAGATTCCAATCTACATTAGATAGAGCTCCTCGCTAACACTCCAAGAGAAACCTTGATGTGTGCATGGGAAACAGAAAGTTTACCCCAGGGATCACTTCAGTGGCTCTGCTGGACAGAGGCACAGGGAACTAATCTAAGGGAGCGGCGAAAGCCAACACATTCCGGCTAGGTTATAAATGCCTTCGGGCAGATAGCCTAGTACCTACCTATGAACTTATAATTGATTCCTATAGTTATTATGCAATATTTTACATACACTAATTCTCTCTTTTTGCACATCTGCTTCTGTTCTAGATTCAACTAAAAACTCTACCACAGCAGGTCTTTCACTTAAATTCCCCCATCCCTTTCCCTGTGCCTGTATTGAGAGCCAGCCCTGGTAGGGAAGACAGTCTTTAGCCTGAAATCCAAATGTCTTTGTGGCCTCATCCTACTCTGTTACCTCTCCTGCATGAGTTACTTGCTCCCAATATCTTGGTTTCTTTGACAGTTTTCTGCAGTAAATTCCTACCCCCCTTTTCTGTTTTCTGTACTCCTACTTGCAGTCATCCATATTGGCAAAATTTCCTTTCTTCATTCTCATATCGGCTTAGTTCTTAGAATACTTTCTGCTACTTTATGAACATAAAATTCTGTATGGTGATGGTGGTTATTCTTACGGATCTGCATCAAAATCCTCTCTCTATTTCTTTAACTTATTTCTTGCTTCATTGGCTTCATCCCTTTTCCACTTTGAATTACAACCTTCTACTTGTGTTATTAATATGTGCCTTAACTGTGTAGCTCTAAAATATCCCTTCAAATCAGGAAAGCCTAAACCACTTTGCTCTGTTGGAAGGATCAACTTATCCCACTTAATGGTTGCCCTCTTTCCCCTCACAGCTAAATCCCTTCACTTCTTTGTTAATTATTGTCCACACCTTCTCCACAGTTTGATAAAAGTATGTTTGACCTGTATACAAGACTAAAGGGACTTGAGACATTTTCACTGCTTGTGTCTTGCTATCCGTATCCATAAATAAGTTTTCAGTTTCTCAATTTTTGTATTATCTTTTGGTCACTCTCTTCCCACATATCCTTAGCTGCCATAACAGAAGCCGTTTTAATTCATACTCCTAAATACTTTATCTTATTTCTCCATAAATATGGCTGCTGCTGGACCAGTTTGTGTATTTTACAGCTGTACCCTTTATTTTCATTAATTTTTCATCCTGAAAAGACTGGAGACTGCCTGGAAATATTCCACAACAATGAGATGTCCTGTTCTGAATTTATCAGGTTTAAAATAATATCCACTGCAAATAAAGACAACTTTTCTTGATTACCATAGCAATTGTATCCTTATTTCTGTGTCCCTTATTTTCTTTGCCAGTGGTTCTAAATATAAAGAAAACAATAGGGGAAGAGCATACCCATGCCTGGTTCCTTTCAAACACAGCTTATCTGAACCCTCCTACGTTAATTCTTACCTCTGATTCTTTAGTATCCTAATTAACCCTATTGTATTGGGAAATGCAAATGCTTCCAATTCCCTACTCATAAAGTCCCAGCTTACTCTGTCAAATACTTTCTCTACATCAAGATCCACCAACAACAGAGGTATGTTCCTATAGTCTGCTTCCCTCTGGATCATTATCATTGTTCTATTAAAGTTGTCAGATGTTTGCCCCCTCTCCACAAAACCAGACTGATCCATATTTATATATCTTGGCAACACTTTTGGCATTCGTTTAGCTAGTATAGACATAAACATTTCATAGTCATGATTTAAAATTGAAACAGGTCTAGATGAAGCTGGGTCTGAAGGGTTTTTCCCATCTGTAGGTAACAGAGTCACCACAGCTTTCTTCCAACATGCTGGTAATTTCCCTCCTTTTAAAATACTGTTAGTCATCCAGATCTGTATCACTTTCTTTCCTCCTAATTTCCAGACTTCCACAGGAATACCATCTGTTCCTGGAAACTTTCTTGAAGATTGGCTTTATGTCACTGTTTTTATCACATCACTTCTTATCTTAACTGTTAGTTGTTGAGCCTCATCTAACTCTAACCTTGGCATAATTTTTTTCCATAAATATTTCCATTTGCACTTTCTTGCTTTCCACATATCTGTGCTTTATACAAATTTTCATAACATTTCTAGAATATCTCTAAACCCTCTACAAGATCTCTGGTTCATTTTCTTGTTATAGGTTCCCTAAGTTTGGCGACAACCCTTTCAACATTCTGTTGTCTAAGTCATTGTGCTAAAAGTTTTTGTGCTCTGGAGTTATCAAAAGTAGTTGCTTAACTGCAGTCTTTCTAAACTCATACATATTATCCAGATACTCCCTTATTTTCTCTTCAGCACTCTGCATTTGCTCCTCCTCTTGTTTGCTTATGGAAGCTCTTATTTTCTAGATGTGGACCCTTCAGAGTTTCATTTATTCCTGTAGGAAATCTTATGGTAACATTGGATCTTGATGCATTACATTAAATTTCCATAGACAGCATACCTCTCAACCTGGAAACATCAAAAATCTGGACAAGGCCCATGAAAAACAGGTACAAATCTGTACACTGATTAACATCTAATTTGCATACATAATTATGTAACCCCACCCACTCCAATGGAATTTTGGGATACCAACTTTCAAACTCAAATTGAAGAACAGACAACCCAAACATGGCACCAGAGTCCCCCTGCAGCCATTCCAGTGTCCTGTTACCTGGCTATTTTGCCCCATTTACCATAAACACTAATGTATGCATACTGCTTTACTTCTACAATGATTTGAATTTTATTTTTACAGTTTACAGCACAACAATGCAGAAACACTAAAAGACATCATCTGGTAAACAAAGCAATACTGTCTCACAATGAAAATAGGCTTGACATTAAACTTTGCCCTTGAAACTCACATTCATTGAAACAGCACTGAAACCCACACCACATCCAAAGAAAATGCATCTGGCCAGTGGTGGATAAAGATTACCTTTGGGCTGTTTTCAAATCATTGGCCCCTTGCGCACAAAACAAGAAGCATACATGTGTTCTTTTCTTTATACACCTTCCTGACTTTATTAAATTATATTCCTTGTATAACACAACACACGTTAGAGCGCATTTTAAATTTATTGTTTGAACATTTTACCAGTAATCTGTACTGTAGGCAATGAAACAAAACACATGAACCAGTAATGACAAAACTGCCCAATTCAGAACTTTTCCATCATAAAAGTCTGCTTCCACACCCACACTATAAATAGAATGACAGTAGTGTAAGCCATAGGCATCTTGCACAGCGTCTCACACTTATTTTCAATTTCATTTTTTGGGGGGGGGACAAAAGGTCAAAAACCCAGGGACACATTTTAAACATTGCTTGTATAATTTTGTAAAGTTGCTAGAATAAAATGTGCTACCATCATGCATTTCACTGGCAGGTTTTGAACCCAGGACTCTCTGCACTACATTCAGAACAACATACCACTATCCCAAATCAGCAGCTGCCTGAAAAATAGGAAGACTGAAACTTAATAGCCATCATTTAGTGAATTCATTTCTCACTTCTCAACATAGCTCTTAACCTCAACACAAAAAACATGGACAAACAACAAAGCCAATAATGGGGGAATACAAATTCAGTTCTCACTTCTCACTCGCCATATCTCTGAACTGTTACCACAAAAACAATAATAGGGGAATACAAATTGTGTGCTCACTTCTTATCATAGCTCTAAACTCTTAGCACAAAAAAAAATGTTCTTACTTCTCATCATAGCTCTCTCAACTCTTAGTACAAAAAAAAATCTGGACAAAGCTCAGAACATAACTTTCAACTGTTAGAGAAAAAAAAATGTTCTCACTTCTCATCATACCTCTCAACTCACTCAGAAATGGTGGTGGCTAGTGATAGTAGGCTCTTTTTACCCTGTACTAAAGGTACAGGGTTTGAGCTTGAATACCTCTAGCCACCAAGTGTATTATATGGGGGCATTTACACAAACACACACACACACACACACACACACACACACACACACACACACCCACACACACACACTCACTCCTTACCCTGAGTAGTTATTCCTCTGTTGTTGCTGTCATTAATCCGAACTGCTGTTTCAGCTTCCTGCATTCCTCTGTTGTTGCCGCCATTAATCCTGGCTCGGCGAACTGCTCTGCACAAGCTCTTCTGTTCTGCCCGCCAGCTTGCAATTCCCACTGTTTCACAACTTAATTCAGCCTGCTGGAAATGATGATGTGAGCTCCTTGAACTCAATTCCGACTGGCTGGTAGCCTGACTGAGCTGAAAAATCGGAAATGAAGGGGTGCCACTCGGGAATCGTGGCACCCCTTCATTTGGACCCCAAAACTCGGTAAAAACAGAGTAATTCGGAATGGTTGGGAGGTCTGATAGACAGAAGCTTCAGGAATTTTTCATATTTTGTCTGTGGTCACATGATCAGTTCTCTGCATTTTCCTTTGGGTTATCAGATCTAAGGGTATTTTTCTACTGCCTTGCTCCAGTCATGTCACTTTGCAGGCTGTACTGCACAAACTTTTTTCCTCCTTTTTTGGGTGATTATCTAATCCTCGCAGTCTCTTATCCCAGGTGTCGAGAGTCTTTAACAGGGTTTCCTATCTTTTGACCAATATGCGATTCCAGATAACCTTTCAGAAATCAATCTTGACTATGTCAGTAAAAGGTGTTTTGTCTAAAATGCATTATTGACTCTGCATCAAACAACTTCCTGAGCTTCTCAGACTTAGGCCAGGTAATTCTGTTGGTCCTCTCAGCAGGTAACACAGGCGATAGGTTCCATGACAAAAAAAAAAGTGGGTGATAAATATTTCAAAAACTGCAATGTTGGACTACATATACAGTCAGAGTTCAGGTCTGCCCTTTTCTTCTCATCCTCCAACTCAATCTGAAAATTCAGACTCATTGGATTTAGCTTGGGGAGGCAGTTTCTATAAGAGTTAAGGTGCAAGGTCTGTGGCTCTCTTCAGACAGACCAAAGCACAGTAATATTACAGACTAGAAGACGCAAGGTTTTAACTGTGCTGTGATCACTTGGTAGTTGGCTCTTTGGCATACGTCTCAACTGTACAGATTTTCTAGTTGGTGCCTCATTATTTTTGGTCCATTTTTCATAAAATTGTGTTTTTTAGGAAAATTAGTGGCAAATCATTAGATTGGAATTAGAAAATAATAGACATTTGTGTTTCAGACCCCATATACTTCAGCAAATTCATGGTAATGCAAAACCTGTTATTCTGCCAACTTTCTAAGTTTGTAAGAGCAATATTTAATAATTGTCCCTATTTTTGAGCCTCTGTCCCACTTTCATTTATGGCTTTGTCCAGATTTCTTCTTAGAAGTTGGGAGGTATGCTCTTCTGCATTCTTTAACCATCCAAGCATCTTACATTCTGTCAGCGCAAACTGTAGTGGTAAATAAGCTGAGCATATCTAGGACAGATCATCATCATTACATGTTGTATGGGGGGGATTTTCCAGATATAGATCCTGTTTTGGAAAGCAACCCGTGAGACATTTGTTTGAATTTTTTCAAAGCAGACAGTGTAACACATGCTTTTTCATTCTCTTGTATGGGAATGTTCCTTTTTTGCCCTTCCACCCTTTCCACTAAGTTGCAGGGTAATCCAAAAGATTCAGAAGGACTCTTCAAATATTTCTGGTGGCCTCATTTTGGCCCAGGCAACACTGGTTTTCCTTTTTATGTAGTTGGCCAAGAGGCAATTGCCAGAAGCTTTCTCACAATCTGGATCTACAACCTCAAGATAAGGGTAGATACGGATAGTTTGATACACCCCATTGTAACACACCTTCAGCTACTTGCCTGAAGACTCTATTCTGATGTACTAAAGGAGGCATTAAATCCTGCTACTAGAAAATCCTTATTGGCTCGTGGAAAAGATTTTCTAGTTGGTGCCTAGCTAATAACAAGGGGCCCATCAGGAATTTTGTATCATTGGTGCTCAAATATTTGTGAGACTTACTAGCCTTTGGATGTCTCAATTCCTTTACATGCTACAGCTTGTGGACATGTCAGCATGTTTGCCCAGAAATTTGTTCTACTTTCTGGTGTGGTTTTTGTAAAACACTTTTTGAAAAGTAGGTTGCATCTGAGTCGACCACACTTGCACCTTACTTCTTCATGGTATCTTAACTGTCTGCTGGAAAAGTTATCCACATCTCTATTGGAACCTGCATATTAGAATACATATGCTTCACTACATGCAAAACTATTCTGCGTTTTGCTTTGATACCTGCAAGAGAAGTATGTGAATTGCAAGCTTTCATTGTGGATGAACCCTATCTGTTTTCCATATGGATAAGATGTTAAGAACAAAATCATCAATATGATGATGTCATTTTCATTCTTCCTCACTGAAGGGTTTGGATCCGGCTTGGCCACATTCCCTAGACTTTGGATCCTAATCTTGAGTTCCTCTCTTATCCCAAAGTTCATTTTAGTAACCCTATCTCCCCAGATCTCCTTTGCCACCATTGTGGTGAGACTGAAATTCCTATATCTCAAGCTGCAAGAAAATTTTTTTGTTGATGTATTCTATTATTTTTCTGTTTAAAGCTGTAGTCGTTTCTTCTTCTTCCTCTAGCTTTGTCCTTTCTTAATGTTTCCTTCCTCCCTTGTAGCCCTGTGGCTATATTTATATATATATTTTATATATGTAATCTCCTTTTAATGGCTCTGGTTCCCTGTCAGCAACTATGTCACTGTTATTTCATTTTTCTTTACAGTCTGCTGACTCAGAGCGTGCCAGTCTTTGCAGACTCTGTTTCTACATCAATGCTTGTTCTACCATATAAATCCGAGAACCACTGCTACATTTAAACTACTGCTTATTCTGACCGTTCTTCTCTTTAGTACATAGTTGGTGTTGCTATCTCACAGCAAGAGTTTTCTCTTGTTTCGTTCTGCTTGGCAGAACTCACACAGAAACACACACACTGCTTACCTCTACAGCGGCTTTCCGATTTTGGTGCTGCCATCCATTTCATTTTTGGAATGCCTTTCAACTATCCATCTATTGCAGAATGTCTAGTTTTTTTCCTCATATTTTTGGTCTTTCCTTTAAAAAAAAATTGTGAGCATATCTTTCAAATTTGAAGTCTAAGATGACAGCCATTTTCATGCTTAGACTTTGTATCCTTAAGAAAAGGTATTCTTACAGAAAGCCTTTTATACTAGCAACTTTCTAAAGCTAGAAGCATAATAGTTCAAAATTGTTTGTTATTTTTGGTTTGTCCAGTGTTTCTTGTACTTACAGGTTATGAACTTGGTTAGACATGCCTTCGGTCTGCAGCTTTAAACAGTGATTTCTTGGTCAGGAGACAGGGATCATGTTAAACTGAGTATAGACCTCCTGTCTTTTGAGATGTGTGCTTTCCTTTATGCCTCTGTGATTCTGGATGTCTTGTGACATTTGTGTTTTTCCCAACATAACAGTATGAGAAATGAAAGAGCTGGGTAATGGCATGCTTGACTTCCATACATTATTTGCTGTGCCTTCTCTTTGTAAGACCTGTTTAGAGCAGTGGGAATGGCTTTATTGTTCATTTACACACATTACAGTGGTTCCTTTAGGAGCTCACACCCCCTTCAAAAAAAAATGATGGTGAAATGAAATGAAAATTAAACAAAATGGAACCACCTTACAGGACTTCAGATCCTAACCCTCGGATCTGAAGATCCTAGGACCGCCTCCAGATCAAAAGTCCTCCTCTGATCTTACTGGTTGGTTTAGTCCTTCAGCTTATTACTGTTTTCATCGGGTACAAGGTACTCTGATCTGACCTACATGAAGCTGAATCTTTCAGCTGAGACCTCGGATCCCAGGTTTTTGGATTTGACCTACGTGAAGCTGAATCGCTGAGCCGAGACTGAACTTTTTAGTGTACACCTTGGATCCAAATTATTCCGATCCAAACTATGCGAAGCAGAATCTTTGACCCGAAGCTAAATTTTTCACAGACACCTTGGATGAGAAGCAAACTTGAAGCTAAATACCTAAATCTTTTATCAGACACCTGAAATCACAAGCAATACCTTGGATCAAAAAAGAAAAAAAAAAAACTTTTTGGATCCTGCCTTCCCACCTTCGGATCCGATCTGTTAGTATACTTCTTGCAGTGAATCCTAACCCCTAGGATCCTACAATTAACAACTAGCCCCGAGAGAGAGTACTGAGATATTCCCAGATCTGGTGCCTTTAGATCCGAAACTAGTGAACAGTTGTACATCTCTTTGGAGCCGAGACATCCCTCGGATGTGACTTCACCAGTATTTTGTTGCTTTCAGTTTTTGTCTTTGAAATTGCACATTGATACAGATCAGGTTATGTTAGCAATGTTCTGAGCTTCTAAAAGCAATGCTAAGAATCTAGCCATAATTTCCAGCTCGTCTCCCATTATGTAAGGTTCATACAGATTCTTGAGCACGGAGATACAGCTTCTTTTTTTCCCCTTCAAAGAGCATGGTGGATTAAAAAAAAAAAAGTTGTGCCTTTAAATGATACAGCAAGTCCTTTAATACCAACTTCCCTACACTGCCTAGATGGATTTGATATATTCCCTCATATCTGTACATTTTTATAACTGCATAGACATCTGCTCCATCTAGCTCTGTTGTAGCTCCGCAAAGTTGTTCTTTGAGACTGGTTCCCCTTCTGGCTCAGGACATAGATTTACCTTGGTCAGTTACATCTGATTCTGATTTATGATCCCCTACACATTTGTTCAGGTTTCCTCTAATTAATATAAACTTGAGCCACAAGGGCTTTGTTTTTTGGTTAGTCCCCATTCTTACTGGACTCCTCCCATCCACATAGGCACCTCCACTGTGGAGTCCGTTTTTCTAGCTCTCTAGTACTAGAGTTTGAGCTCAAACTTTATCCTCCTACCTTAAGAGTCTGTACCTTGACACAAGGAGAAAGTCCCTTTCCTCCCTAGTGGGTCACTCTCTCCTTTCTCTTCAGTGACCAGAACATGCTTCACATTGAAGTTATCATTCTCTCCAGAGTAATTTTTCCAATGGGTTATTCCCCTTTGAGTACAGTGACTATGACAGTATGTTCTGACTCCTCCATTGTACTTCTCACAAAAGAAGGGTTCTTCAGATTTTTTCTCTCAGTAGTGTCCCCTTCCTTTGTCCTCCTTTGGAGCATGGCAGTCCTGCTACGTAGCTTCTTGTGTTACTATATACGATTCCATGATCAATCCCCATTCTGTACTCAGTACGTTCCAAAACATAAAACAATTTTTGAGTTCCGCGAGTTCACATTAAATACTCCCATGTTGAAGTTGTTTTCTGTCCGGACACTTCTTTGGACCATAAAAAAGTTGTAAGATAGAACTCCCATACTTCTCCAAGCTTGTGTCTATAGTGAATCTCAAAATGTCTCCCAATCAGCTGGTCCAGTTATTGCCATTAGGAGACATGTGTAGAAGTGTTGCATGATCATCTGGATCTCCAAGAATTTTCCTTTTCCTTCTTGGTAAGGATTCATTAACTAATTTTCCAATTCACTCTTGTACTGTAACTCTTCAGAAGACCTCAACAAGTTCTACTCAGCTGATTACCATGTTGTCCTTTCCAATACCTTGAAGAGCCCGTTTCCCTTTATGATGGAATGCGCCCTTCTATCAGTTACCCCCTGACTACATGTTATAAGATATACTTGCATGACACTTCGGATAAACCCTCTAGGCGTCCTTGTTCAATTAACCCTAAATTATAACTTTATGTGACTAGGAAGAGTGGTCTACAGATTCAAGGTTCTAAACGTTCTTTCTTTCATATACCTTATCAGTGTCCCAACGTGTCAACCATACTGTCCACCTCTTAAGATGTTTGGGAGATCAAGTTTCCTTAGTTTTGGATTTCTAAACTAATTTCAGTAGGTCACTACACCTTTTTCTTGCTTTACCTGCAATAAGGAGAAGATGATGTGGGTCCTGAGATCAATTTTATTTTAAATCATAATTTTAGCAGTATACACTCTGGATGATTTACAGTTCAGTTCATCCTGTCCCTTCTAGACAAGCTTTAACAAATGTGTCCCATACACCTCGAAGATGCACATCACACTAAACTAGATAGCCGATCTGTAGGTTCTGCATTCTCCATTGAAGGCTAGTTGCTATCCATTCAGTTTACCTCCTTTATCTTCATCTCAGCCCCCAAAATGTTTACTTAGTGCTGGCTGGTTGAAGTACCTCACATGTCACTAGAAGGGCTACTACTATGGTCATATACTAATGGTAACTTCTCACCTCTCCAATTACACATTAACTTCTACTAGCCAGGGCTTACTTTTTTTGTACATCCTTAAATCCCTGCCCACTTTGAAAATATAGTCATATCAGAACCATTTCCTGCACAGTATTTCTACTGCTGTGTCTCTCCACACTGAGAATCCAGGTGTAGAATTTGCTGTTTTTCTTTGTACGTTTCTGTCAACAAATCTACCATTTTTAAATGCTGAGTCAATGCCACTTTCCATTATCCTACCTCTTCTGGCCAAAATTTTCTTATGCTAATTCCTTCAGTAGACTTGGACGATACAATGGCCTACTCTATACTAAACTCCTCTTTCTTCCTCAACATACATCCGAAATTGAAACTTTGTATTTTCTGGTTGATGCAGCCAGATGATACGTTGTCAGAATAACTGCCTAACTCTCCTCCCTATTAATAACAGTAATTGAGGATGCTCCCCAACTGTGGTGGGGGTGCATACTAACTGAAGGAGGGTCCATCCTCATGGAGACTATATGGTTTCTTTTTTCCCCAGACACTAGACCGGTTCTTCTAATGTTACAAGTCTGTCAGGACCCTCCCTTCCTTCCCATCAGGTACTTTTTCAATACATGCACTTCATTCTGACCCTCCCTTCATAGGATTCCACGAGGGATGATCTGTTCTGATGGGCCTCTAGTATATCTTATACATTTCTGTTCCCATCTACTATTAACCCAAATGTTTCTACACAAAGCCAGTAGACTGAAGTCCTCCGTTAGCCTCTTTGTTCTCTTCTTGCCTCGTTAGTTGACCTCATCTCTCAGGCCCTATATGCAATATCCTCCAAGAGTCATGCAGGCCAACCTGGGTCTCCTATCTCTGTCTGAGATCATTTTTTTTTTCAGTCTCCATACTCTTCAACTAAATACATGGCTTCTCTTTTCTCCATGACTATACTATGGTTCATCCTTGCCCCCTCCCACCAATCCATGTAGGACCCTTGAAACAATGAACCTTTTGGATATGAATATTCCTTCATGGAAAGCTTTCCTTTTAGTTGCAGTCACTTTGGTGAAAAGAATTTCATAGTTTCAGGCCTTGTATGCCAAGACTTCTTACATTATTTCCCACTGAGTTGCGGTGTTCCTCTGGACTAATCCTTCCCTTATGCCCAAAGTAACCACTAGACAACTATTAATTGAACAATACAATAGCCATTTAATTTTTTCCCAATATCTCTAAAGGGCGAAAACATGTTACACCTTTTTGAAATGCATATACAAGTAACTTCCTACTTTTCAGCACCACACAATATGAAAACTGACCAGATGTTTTATGTTTCTTGCTGCTGACCGCTTAGGTAGTCAGTTAAAAAAAAAATTTTGCTATGGCCAATTCACCACTGGCTTTATTTCACTGATTTATTCACAAAATTATTTGGAATTATTCATTTGTTTTTGTCTTACAGAGATTATTTTAATGATAGTCTCCTTTCTGCAACCACTTGATCAAAGACTGATATCTTGTGAAGCACTGCAATTTAGATATTGTCTCCAGAAGCATAACTCCCTTTGGTTAGACAGTTTCCAGCATATCCTTCTATGATGGCCTCCCAAAGAGTTTCATAGCTGGGGAATAATACCCTTCAGTGAGGAAGAATGAAAAGGACATCATCAGATAAAGAAGTCATTTGCTTACAATGTTCCATCTGAGTTGTCCATTTTCATTCTTCCTCACTTTCCTTTCCAGCCATCCCCTGGCCTGCTAATTCCTACCAGGATCTTGAATAATATAAGAACTTCATGTTTCTGGCTTAAGTTTTAATCTCAATTCCATACTTAAATTTTCCCTTTCTTTACCCGTCCTGTCTCTATAAGGCAGTAGAGAGCAAACTCGATCTGAGAAGATAGGGTTGGTGTCGTGCATTGTAGGATGAGGGAGGAGTTTGAAATTAGGATCCAAAGTCTTGGGAATGTGACTAGGCCGGATCCAAACCCTTCAGTGAGGAAGAATGAAAATGAACAACACAGATGGAATGTCATGGTAAGTACATAGCTACTTTTTCATGCCAAAGATTATTTTACTTGAATCAGGCCAGCAGTCTCCCAGTGTTCTAGCCTGACAGTCAAAACCAGGGAGAAAGGATTCTATATACTCTGGATATGCATGGGCAGCTCAGGTGCTATTTGTGTTGATACAAGTCCTGTAGAAATGCTGATCAGCTATTTACTACTTATGTTGAGACAAAGAATAGACAGCCAGTGTGAAAGCAGGCTATTTCTAGTTGGGTGTCCTAGGCTATTGCCTTTTGTTATATCCACCATACTAAACCAGTTCCAGGCAGTATCAAAGCAGAGACTGTACTAGGCCCTTGTCTTCTTTGATGGTATACTGGAAAGGGTGGACTCTAGAAGCACTGTAGAGGCATTTACATGGTCCTTTATACATACCTTTATAAGGAATTTCAAAATGTTTTCTTTTTTTAGATTTGGGACTGGCTTTGCTGGGACCATTTCCAAAGGGTCTCCGGGATTCATATCCTTCCTTCTCCCAGGCTAGATAGGCTTTGGTAATCAACACATGCAGCCTAAAGGCTACTGCAACATTGGGAATGATGAACATGGTACAGTTGTGTAAGTTGCATTTACCCATAACGGTGATGATCAAATTCCTTATCACTGCAGTAACCGCACCCACCCACCCTCCTTCCCCTCCTTTTGTATATAGTTTAGTTTGGGAAATGACGTGGTAGTTATTTCATCTTTGCTTAGTTCAGGATGACTATGGTATTACTATTTGGTTATGCAAAACATCCTGAAGATTTTCCACTCTTACTGCTGATTTTCCCTGCACTGGGCTGTCCAGTCAGCAGTCAGAGTGAAAGTATGGGAGGGAGCCAGAATTTTTGGAAGTTGGCTGCTGGTTGTGCTCTCAGAAAGACACAAACCATGTAGCGTAAAGGCTGTACTGCACCAGTGAGAAACTGAACACCTACTGTTATTGCTAAGTGCAATTTAGACAACTGTACTCTTTCCATTCCCACACTTGCTTAGTTCTTAGAATACTTGTTCTTACATTAAAAAGATTTGCTTTTGTTTACTGGGGAAGTCTGTCTGGGAACTGAAATGCCATTTTCAGCAGTGGCCTTAGGAGAAAAGCTCCAAAGCAAGGATAGAAATACATTTTTGACAATTCAAAAGAAAAACTATCAACAAATATTATTTGCAAAGTATTTCAAAGCAAAAGGTCAATAAAAATTATTTACAAATAATACCAGATTGTGGAAATACATGCTTTCAAGATTTTTTTAAACATGAAACATTTTTATTAAATTATCACGTATGACACAGGCAATCATACATTTATATAAATGAAAACAAACCATATTGACATAATCCTAGTTGCAAGCATTATACATCACAAACCATATTGACACAATTGTAGTTGCAAACATTGTGCATAACTTATAATCTGGCCTGTCATTGTCAGTCAAACACTACATATCTCCTTCAAATCCTGCCTTCTTTTAAACTTCATTCCTCCCCTATATGTATTGTTCCCACTATTCCCATTTTTTTCTTTGTAGTTTGCTCCTACCCTTTTCTAAAGATCCCAATTCTTGTTGTTTTATCTCTGTTACTGTATTCACTACTTCTAGTACAGTTAGTTCAGACTTTGATTTTCATTTTCTAGTAAATTGCTTTTTTTGGCAGCCACTATAATTAGACTCAGCAAGGCCTTACTATGTCTAGGCAATTCCGATTCTATATCATAGCTCAGAAAGATCATTTCACTAGATACACAAATTTGCTCACCCAGTATCTCTGATACAGTAGTCTGCAGGGAAATTTTAAAGTCTACCAACTCATTAGACTCCCAGAAAATATGTTTGCGATTACATTTTTCTTCCCCATCACACCTCCAACATTTGTCTGCCTGAGGAAAAATTCTCTGGAGTATACTTGGAGTATAAAAATACCTATGTAAACATTTCCAAGTAAAAATCCTAACTCTTCTAGATTTTGTTGCATATTTGAGACATACATATATCCTCTCATTGTTTCTGAATCATTTATCCAGTCTCTCTTCCCAATACTGTCTAACCTCCTCTGATTGATTCATAATTATCATGCAATATTTTATATGCTCTACTAATTTATTTTTTAACAACATCTTTTGTTCTAGATTGTACTAAAAACTCTACCAGTGCTGGTCTTTTGTTTAGAACTGCCCTATTTCTTTCTCTTTGCCTATACCCTGATAATCATTCCTTGATAGAGAGGCAATCTCTAACCTGCAGGCCAAATAAATTTGTAGCATTTTCCCCTTCCCTCTCTAGTTATTTGCTCCTATTACTTTGGTTCCTCTGCCAGTTTTCTCCAATGAATTGCAGCCCCCCCCCACCTATTGTCTGTATCCCTAATTGCAGTCATCACTATTGGCAGAATCTCCTTTCTCCATGCCAGCTTCGTTATTAGAATACTTTCTGCTACTTTATGAATATTAAGTTCTGTATGATTATTGGTGTTCTCCTTAAAAGATCTGCATCCAAATCCCAGTCTCTCCTTGCTTGTTTCTTGAGCTTCCCCAGTGTTTCATCATCATATCTTTCCAGTTTGAAGGATAAGTCGTCTATACATAGCACAAGCAGAAACCCAACTGTGTAGCTCTGAAATACCTATTCAAATCAGGTAATCCCAGTTGCCATGTTCTGTTGGAAGAATCAGCTTATTCCACTTGACTCTTGCCTTCTTCCCCTCCCAGATAAAATCTCTCAGCTCTTTATTAATTGCTAGCCACAACTTCTCATCTGATTGATAAAAATGTCTGACCTGTATATAAGACTAAAGGGAATAAAATCATTTTAATTGTCTGCATCTTACTATCCACATCCATATAACAAGAGTTTCCAATTTCCCAGTTTACTTATCTTTTGTTTAGTCTCTTCCCACATATCCTTGGCTGCCTCACCAGAATAATTTTTAATCCGTTTTTCTAAATAATTAATTTTATCATGTCCCCGTAAATATGGATTTTGCTGAAGCAATCAATGTGTGGGTACATAATTTACAGCTATTGCATTTGCTTTAGCTTCATTAATTTTGTATCCCAAAATGATTTCAAACTGTCGCAAAATGATGTCCTTCTATTCCCATGTTGCAGTATTCATAACATGAGGGATTCCTTGCCTAGGCAACCCAAACGTCTGGCCAGTATACCAAAGACTTAAGCTACTGCTAGGTACGTCTGACGTTGCACACAGGATGCAGTTAGTGTAGGCCATAAAAGTGATATCTGCACACACCATCCTCAGAACTTCTCTGCCACCAGTTTGAACGCCAGCTTCTACTGTTTGATTGCCGGAGTTGCCGTACTTTCAGATGTGTCCCATTGGGGAATATGTATTTATGCTTTTGCTACTGCATGTTTGTCATAGGTTAATTTCATCCAAGAAGGGCAAGTGCCACTGTGGAAGACAGATTCCACACACAGACAATCACGATCAGTGTCTTTTTTGCCTCGGGTCTGCCCACAATTGCAAGAGCTGCACCACTTGTCAGGCATTTGTTCCTAAGATTCTCCACAGTCACTTTTCAGCCTTTAATATTTACCTAGGGAACCAGAGGTTAGGGTGAAAAAGGTAAGAAATGAATCTTCGACTGTGCCTCTGATCCTGGACCTCCCTCTCGAGGCCAGTGAAGGCCTGGAGGTCCATATGGTGTCTGGTCCTCTACGGGAACTAATTTAGAAGCCATTAGGGGGAGTTCCTTAAGCACGTCTGCAGAGGCATCACAGATGTCAGTCACAGACGGTAAGAGGGAACCACACCTTGCTCCTTCCAATGTACCTTGCAGTACCTGCCTTAATGATAGAGGATTTGCCTATGTCGGCCCAAAATTCCCAGCCTAAGGCAGATCCTCCACAGGAGAAGAAACAAAAACAAATGCATCTTTCTCCTTCACAGGATCCTTCCTCAGTTGGCAAGCCTTTTCTCAGGGAATCAAGAATGCCTTTTAGTACTCCAGCCCTCCTCTACTCAGCCGCCTACTCCTGTATCACCTCCAACTCCTTTGCTTAGGAGTGCTACTGTGGAACAAGAGGCCTCTGAAGAAGAGGATTCATCTTCAGATGAGTCTCTGGCCCTACTCTACACAGATCGACTCCCCCCAGAGTTATTCTTCCCCTGAGGTTTAGTCTAATGGTGGCGACACGCTTGAAGGAAATATTTCCTTTGGTGAGACTATTTCAAAGATGAAGGATTTTTTTCTAGTGGGAAAGCTCTCTGGTTTCATAAATACAAAAGTACTATGACCTCTTAGACTCTTCTTCACCTTCTGCTGTCCCACCTGTGTTACCAGCCTTTTAGGATGCCTTTATTTCAGCATCCAAAAGTCCTGATTCTAATTCTAATTCTCCTGCACCCAAAAGAATAGACGTGTTTTATAAAGTCCCTGAGGACAGTAATTTTCTGTTCAGATACCCTCCTGCAGACCCAGCTGTAATTTCAGTCTCTGCAGATGTAGCTTCTAGGCTGCTGCCTTTTACTACCCAACTGCCCTCAGATAAGGACAGTAAAATGATGGAGAGGCTTGGAAAAAAAGGTCTACACTTCTACTCTGGCTTTTAGAGCCATTAATTATCAGACCCATATGTCTACGTATGTACTGACCCTACTTTCTCAGGCTTCTAAATTGCATACAGACCTTCCAGACTCAGCAGCAAAGTCCCAACTCTCTTCATTCCTGACACTTTCTTCCCAAGTTACCAGACACTCCATTAAATGCAGTTTATGATGCTGTAGAGGTCTCTAAAAAATCAGCAGTGTCTGGATCTGTCCTCAGGTGGTACTCCTGGCTAAGGCTGCAGTCTTTGCTTGAGGATTTCAATCTAGACTAAACAACTCAACCCATAAATATCTAAATCATTTCTCTATACCTTCCTTCTCAAGATCTCCTGGCTTTTAAATACTTCTTACTCCCACATCGTAATATGTTCTACCAAAAAAAAAAAAAAAAAGTGTAATGAAAACTGATATTGTTTGAAATGTTTGACAGTTGCATAAAATTGTTTAATATGTCTAACTTTGTTACTTCTGTTTTTAAACACTATGGTAAGAACTTGTAATTTGTATTCCGTTTTATGCACTATAATTATTGTACATAGCATATGTCATTTGTAAATACTATTGTAATCTTCCTTGGAGCTTTTCTCCCCAGGTCTCTGCTGAAAATGGGCTTCTGGCCCAGCTGGACACTACCCGGTTAACAAACGAAATAAAATAAAACAAAGCCAAAAATTATGGATGCACCCCTGGACAACTCTGCCTTTTTTGGTGAAAATGCTGCTGCTTTCCTCAAAACACTCCAAGAGAAAGGGAAAGAACTCCAGGAATTGAAACACATTTTTGTCTCTAAAGTTCCAAAATACCACAGAAATTACCCTTCCAAGCCTAACTTTATAAGGAAAAGAACCCCAGCTTCTTTTCAACCTCACAAAATAGAGCTCATGTAAACACACTCCAGCTAGGTCTCAGCTATCTTCTGCCCATAAGACCCCCTTTCCAGACAAGCCAGGTAGCCTGTGACTACCTGGCCGTACTCTCAAAAAATCACTCTCTCCCAGTGCCTCTCTCACTCCCTATCTAACTGGACAAGCATTACCACAGACAAATGGGTCCTGTTCATTGCGCAAAATGTGGATTTCATGACTTGGAAACCCATTCCTCCCTTCATGGGCATCCCACAACCCCCAAGGGAACAGATCCATCTCTCCACAGCTAATTCAAGACTTGATCTCACAGGGGACCATTCAAATACTTCCCTCATTGGAAAGAGGAAAAGCCTTCTATTTCAGGATGTTCTTAGTCCCCAGAAAAGATGGCCCTTGGACCAATTTTAGATTTGTCCCAGTTCAGTCTTTTCCTAGAAGTTCCAACCTGCAGGATGCTCACACTACTAACTTCTCAGCATGCTCATCCTCTGGAGTTTTTTCTTCCATGCCTGAAAAAGGAATTACATTGGTGGATTCAACAAATATCTCAGAATCCAGGACCCCCCCTTCAGCCACTAAACCCCATTCAGCAGCTGTTTGTAGATGCCTCAGATCTTGGGTGGGGAGCAACTTTGGGGAACCTAAAGGTCCAAGGGGTGTGGTCTTCTTCAATAAGAAAACAACACATCAGCACCTAGGAGAGAAGAGCTCTGATTATGGCACTTCAAGCCTTCCATTCATCTAGTCAGTCAGGACCCTTGAAACTGTTCATAGACAATACCACAGTTCTTTGGTATGTGAACAAATGGGGGTGGGAGAACAAAGTCTTACCTTCTCTGCAGGTTAGCTCTACAAGCTTGGGAGATTGCCCTACAAGCAAAGATAACTTTGACAGTGGTCTACGTCCCCTCAGCATAAATGTTCTAGAAGACACACTGAGCAGATCCATGAGACAAGCCTATGAATGTATAATCCACAGGGATGTGTTTCTGGACATTCTCCACCGGTGGGGTACAACTGAACTAGATCTTTTTGCCTCCCCTCTGAAAAGACAACTTCCAAAACTTTGTGCCATATGGTATGGAAGGTGGACGCATTTTCTTTCTCATGGAAGGGAGTGTTTCTCTACTCACCCTCCGCACTTATTCAGAAAGTCTTGCTGAAGATTCAGCAAGTCACCCCAAAAATATTGCTGGCAACCCCCTTTTGGCCAAGACAGCATTGGTTTCCCCCTTATTCAGCAGTTAGCCAAGGGCAGTCATCGTAAGTTACCTCACAGGGTAGATCTTCTCATGCAAGACAAGGGATCTCTCTCTCAGCCACATCTAACAATGCTGAATGTGAGACTGAGTGATAGGCTTTAGATGCCTTTCAGACACCTCTTCTCTGAGAACATACTTCTAGTCCTGTAGGAGGTGAAGAACCCCAATACCAGGAGATCCTATTTGTCCAAGTGGAAGAAGTTCTCCACCTGGTGTTTTAACAACCAACTAGATCCATTTTCAGTGGATATTTTCCTAGTCCAGTCTTACTTGTAAGAGCTGTTCAAGGCTGGATTGGCTTATTCTTCAGTTAAAGCCCATTTATCAGCCATTTATGCAAGTTTTGCCTTTATCTCCCCCCTTAGCTTCTAGGTTAGATGTTAAGCATTCTTAAAAGGTGTACTGCACATCAGACCTCCCAGGAAACCTTTACCTCCTCCCTGGGATTTCAATTTAATTCTAGAAAAACTGAGTCAGGCACCCTTTCAACCTGGAGGTTCTGCTTCTTTAAAACTCTGCACATGGAAAACTGTTTTACTGGTAGTCATCACCTCTGCTAGGAGAGGTTTCTGAGCTTAAGCCTTAATGGCTTCTCAACCCTTTTTAATTTTCCACATAGATAGGACTTCTCTTTGTACCAATCCTCCTTTTATGCCTAACGTGGTTAATGACTTGTCCCTTAACCAATCCATTCACCAACCTACCTTTTTCCCTAACCCTCAACATTCTAGAGAGAGGGTACTCAGCACTTTGGATCTACATAGACCACTCAGATTTTACCTGGGTAAGACCAAATCCATTAGGAAGTCTGAGCATTTTTTTCTTTTCACCCCAGGGTGCTGGGTAAACCTGTTTTATTTCCTCTTGGATATCAAAAGCCATTTCTTTCTGCTACTTGTCTCAGGGAAAACACTTTCTTCTTCAGTTAAGGCCCATTGCAGTAGGGCTGTAGCTTCTTCTGGGGCCTTCTGCAAGGGTCTGGACACTTCCTGTATCCTGGAAGCAATTACTTGGTCCTCTGTCCACACCTTCACCAAACACTAGAAGTTGGACTCTGTCTCCAGATCCAGGGCAGGTTTTGCCAGGGCAATTCTGCATGGATTTATGGAGACTTCCTATGCTCCAACCTCCCTTTCCCACTCATGAGCTTTGGTCCCTCATGTTATGCGTACTGCAGCATGGCAATAGAAGGGCATAGAACAGTTGTGTAAAATCTTACCATAAATGTCGTCCTCTTCCACACATTCCCCCTTGGTTCATGATGTTCTTTGGATGATAAATGCCTTTCATTGTCTCCTTGGACTGGTGTTCTCACTGGGGCATTCAGTTCTGAGGATGGTACATGCAGACATCACTTTTATGGCCTACGTCGGCCACATCCGTGTGCACCGTCACATGTACCTAGCAGTAGCTTAAGTGTTTGGAATATTGGCTGGACATTTGGGTCACCTAGGCGGGGAATCCATCATGTTATGAATACTGCAACATGGAAGAGAAAGATATCTGTGGTTCTGGTAAGATTTTACACAACTATTCTTTCATTAACACTAAAATGTCATTTTCCGGTTTTGTCAGGTATAAAATCTCCAAATAGAGCCAGGTTTCTTGACGACCCATATCAATTGTTTTCTTGAATTTCAGAGTCCCTTAGTTTCTTTGCCAATGGTTTTAAATGTAATGCAAATAAAAGGGAAAGAGGACCCACCCCATCCATGGTCGCTCTGCTCAAGCAGAAGTTATCAGAGAGGAACTCACCCACTTCAAATTTTGCCTCCAATCCCTCATATATCCTCCTAATCAACCTTGTAATTTTATCAGGGAATGCAAATGCTTCCATTGTCCTGCTCATAAAGTTCCAGCTTACTCTGTAAAATGCTTTCTCTGCATCAATAGCCACCAGCTGTGGTATTTTCTTGCATTCTGCTTCCCTCTGGATCATCAATATTCTGTTAATATTGATAAATGTTTGCCTGCCCTCCACAAAGCCACACTGATCCATATCTATCAAATTTAGCATCACTTTTGCCATTATAAACAAACACTTTATAATCATGGTTTAGTATTGAAATGGGCCTGTATGAAGCTGCAGCTAATGGGTCTTTACCCTCATTAGGTATTACAGCTACCACCAATTTCTTCCAGGATGTTGGTACTTCTCCTCTCTTAAAATACTGTTAAACCTTCCAGATTTTTATCAATTTTTTTTCCCTCCTAGCTTCCAAACCTCCACAGGAATACCATCTATTACAGGGTCTTTCCTGTGGATTGGTTATACATCACCAATTTTTTCTTCTCTCATCCTAAACCTGTTAGTAATTGAGCCTCATCTACCTCTAACCTTGGCATATTTAATTCTTCCATAAACATATCTATTTGTACTTTTTCTTGATTACCATATTTCTCTGTTTTATACAAATTTTCATAGAATTTCCAAAATATTTCTAATACCTGTACAGGATCTCTTGTTATATTCTTTGTTATGGCTCCCTAAGCTTGGTGAAAGCCCTTTCTACTTTTTGTTGCCTGAGTTATTGTGCTAAAAGTTTTTGTACTCTAGAGTTATCAAAAAACAGTTGCATCTGATGATGTCCTTTTCATTTTTCCTCACCAATGGGTCTAGGATCCGATCCAACTCAGCCGCATTATACAAGATTTTGGATCCCAGCCTTATGCTCCTCTGTTTACCCATAATATCTCAGTTCACCCCCAACTCCTCAGATCTTGTTTGCTGCCATTCTAGCAAGACGGAAGATCCAGCCGCTTGTTTTTAGATTATTCCTAATGATAAGTGCTTTCACCTGTTGATTTTATTTTTTTTGTTTTCCTGTATTTCTATTTAAAAAGCCATCTCAGAACTAAACTGGCTTGAATTCCATCACCACTCACACTTGCCCATAAATGCATTTACAAACCTTATAACTGCCCATCACTCGAACCTGTCCTACAAACCTATGTCCTAGCATGTAATCTTCATTCCTCACATAAGAAGCTTTTATGCATGTCCAAACCCAACAAGAGAGCCGGGCAGAGCCTACATTCTTATAAGATTACTAAGCTCCGGAACAACCTACCTCCCCTCATCACTCGGCTAGAATCCTTAAATACTTTCAAAGCTAAAGTCTCATTGTATATTAATAATCACATCTGTACCTGTTTAAATCATCCAAAACCACCTTAATTCCATGATAACCCCATCCTAATCTTTCACCACTGCTTGCTTTCTTTCCCTTTCTGTGCAAACAAGTTGTCATGAACTACCACTCAATGCTGTTATTTCTACTGCCATACATCCAAGTCACTGTGTCTTGGCCACGGCCCTTTTTCACCTTTGTGTCAACACTTACACCTAACTAACGTCATCCCTTTTTATTCCTTCTTGCAAATCAAATGTGAAATAGGCTGACTAGCTTTGCATTGTATTTGACCTTTCACCATTTTTTTTTTTTTTTTACTTAACATTCAAAGTGATATATATTAGTCTACTGCATTAACTTTGTCTATTGTATTTAATAGTTCAACTTCTATCTGTGTAATTTGCGCCTCAAAATGTTTACTTATGTGGGCCTTTTCCACCCAGGCCTTCGCTGAAAGTGGGTCTTTGATCCAGTGGACTTTCCCAGTTAAGAAATATCAATAAATAAATAATTTCCTGCTCCTCCCTTAACTAGAGACGTGTGTGTGTTTCTCCTCAGGGAGACCTAGTTATACAGTGAAACAGTTAGAAGTTTTAGAGTTCAGAAATACAAGAATTTGAAACCTTTTAACTGTTTTATCTGTAAAAACTTGTTTAATTTAGCTTTCACTGGTGACAGGAACTTGGTATTTCTTCTTTATAACTGTGTCTGTGTGGATGTGTGTTTTTTTTTCTCTTTGGGGTCTCTTTCTAGATCTTAGAGTTTTACAAGTTTAAAGAGTTTGAATCTTTGTCTTGACAAAGTTATCTAACTGAGTGAACTTTAGTGTTGGTCATACTTTTGTACTGTTTCAGTTTCATGTTTAGTACTAAGTTTACATTAGTTTTTTTCGGCTTAGTTAGTAGACTTGAATTATATCAAACCAGAGAAGCCGACTGGATTCAAAAAAGGCACTTCTTGTGAGCATAAGATCTGATGTTGTCAGTCTTCATTCATTCTTGATGAATGGGACTCAGTTCCGAAACCTCGGAACCGGCTCTGCCGTTATACAGCTCGCGCCAGCCAAAAAAACTCTCAAGCTAAGACTCTACCCATAATGCCCCTCTCTCTGTTACCTCAGATCTCATTTGCTGCTCTGATAACGAGACACATCAGCCGATATTCTCCAGCTAAGTGCTTTAATTATATCTATATATTTTTTCCTTAAAACGTTGTCTCTATATTTTAGATTAGTTTATTTTCCAATTGTGTTATTTAGTGTGTGTGTGTGTGTGTGTGTGTGTGTGTGTGTGTGTGCGTATAAATCAGCTGTCCACACTTCTTACCTAACGGTATTCTCTATTACCATTGTTGGTAATATTTTTCCCATTTTACCTCGTACGTAATCTCTTACTATACCATTGCTGGTATTTTCCCTTCCTTTTACCGTTTTTTTGGTATTTCTCCCTACCATTGTTGGTATCCCTATTGTTGTCTTGCTCTTAAAGCTGGTGGCTTTGCAGTTGCCCGCCCCTACTTTAAATTTGATCTGGGACACTCCTTGCAATCCAGTCTCATTAGCTCATTCTACCTAATACAGAAAGAACATTTGGAAAGGCCAACCTCCTTAGTTTCTTAATCTTGAATTATCTTCTGTTCCTCCTTTCTCCCTTTCTACTCTCCTTATAAAAAAAAATATTCAGCTGTTTTTACAGTATTTGTGTTTCCTCCTCCTGCTCTATTACTTCATCTTGCTTTTTCGACTACTTGTTCTCTAAAGTGTTCAGTTGCATCTTGTCTGCTGCATTTATTACTGCTTGTTTTTAGCTTGTTTAAATTATAAGCGTTATTCTAAGACTGTTAGTTTTGGTTTAAGCACTTGGGCTTTAGGCCTATGCCTTAGCTTTCCCTGGCGCCTCTCCCTCAGATTCTGACAAATATGGATGGACAATTTCCTACGATTTCTCCTGCCAGCCTGGTTGATATGGGCATCCTGAGACAGTGTAACAACTGCCTCATGTACACGGACAACCATCTGCTATTACGACCTAGGAACACAATTTGTGAGAGATGCAATTACATTAAGAACCTAGAGTCTATGCTGCCTCCCTCACAAGCCAGCATATCTGTCACTGAGAAGATTATCAACACAATCACTACACCTCTGCACCACCCACAACACACACCCACATATGTAGAGGTTCTCAACAAAAACCCAAAGGAGGCCTCAGAGGAGAGGCAAAAACACACGCGAACTCCACAACCCTCCACACCACGTACCACGCATAGTCCACACACCTGTGTCTCGCAACCACAAAGGCCTAACCATAAACCCTACATATTAATCATAGGAGACTCCATTGTGAGGCACACAGATGTGCCTCTCACCAGGCTGTATAAGGAGAAAGTCACGGGTAGTTGTCTATCAGGTGCCAGAATCCACCATATCACACACACACTCAAGTCTCTGAACAGGTACTGTTATGTCTCTGTCATAGTCCATGTTGGGGTGAATGACTTGAGACGTACCTTTCTGGACTATATAAAGAGAGAGATGACTGAGCTCGCTAAATGTGTCCCAGGCAGGTATGTCCCTAGCCTTAAGCAGCATTCTGCCGTTGCCCAGAATGATGCCTCAATACAAACAGAAAATGATTGACTTTAACAATTGGCTTAGTTTCTGGTGTCATTCCAGGGATATCTAGTACCTGACAACCTGGGAAGATATGATCGACAGACCACGATACTTTGCTAGAGATGGCCTGCATTTGTCTCACTTGGGCTTCTGGCAAAGGCCCTTGCCTCCTCCATAATGCCTTTTTTAGGAAAAGTCCTGAGGTTGATAAAACCAACATAAAAATTTCAACAAAATGCAAATTAAAGGTCATGCTGCTAAACAACAGGAGTCTAAACATGAAACTGCGCTCATTGCAAGCATATTCTTAACTCTGGAAGATGCTGACATTTATGCATTCACAGAAACCTGGTTTAAAGCTGTGGAAAGCACCCCAGCCTTACCTGGTTATTCGTCTTATCATACATTCAGACCCCAAACTGTGGGCAGCAACACCAGAGGAGGTAGAGTTTCAATATATATTAAAGACACACACACCTCCAGGCTGATCAAAACAGTATGATGCACAGGAGACACTCCAGATACAGTTAACTGTTGGCAAGACCCATATTCAAATCATAGCTAGCTAGGGTCAAACAAACTTCTCCAAAGCTGATTACAACCTCCTGAGGGATGGTATAAACAGCTTCCCAGCCTCTTCCCCCTCTGTAGGAACTGGCACCAGTGTCCAAATCTACACCAAAGTACTTATATGAGCACTTATATAGATGCATGGAATCAGGAATACCTGACAGGACAAAATCATCCTGGGCAAGGAAGAGTAAATCTGTCCAGTGGATATCTAAAATAAATAAACTGTATAACAAAAGGAAACAAATTGCTATCCAGGATCAAGAAGGAGCAGGTACCCAATTGGAAACAATATCTCCTTAGCCTGAACAAGCAAATAAAAGTACTTGTGAAATTCTCTAAAGCCAACTTCGAGTCCAAATTGGCCACATCTACTAGAGACAAGCATAAGGTCGCCTTCACATATGTCCGCAATCTCAAAGGAAGCACCCAGATCTGTTCAGAACTGGTGGTTAAGGACACCACATACACAAGTGTTGTAGATGTACCTAACCTACTGGCTGACAGATTCAGCAAAAACCTCACCCCTCTGTCCCCCCATCAGTAAATCGTACATCCCCAGTACCTGCCCCCTCCCCTTTTCTATAGGCAACAGGTCATCAATGCCCTCTCAAAGGCAAAAAATACAGTCTCCATGGAACCTAATAACATCCCAGGCTGCATCCTACATGAACTCAGGCATGAACTTGCAGCACCATTAGGCACCCTATTCAACCAAATCCTGATTACCGGCTTTTTCCCAGCAGAGTAAAGGACAGCCACTGTCATCCTTTTACACAAAGGTAGAGCGTCCACTAATCCAGGAAATTACAGACACATCAGCCTAACTAGCCTGATCTTCAAGGCCATGGAATTGATTATCATGGACCTCATTCACAGGGACACACTCGACCCCACACAGTTTGGGTTTGTAAGGGGGAGGTCATGTCTGTTAAATCTGGTTGACTTCTTTGAGATAGTCACCAAAGCCATGGGCGAGGGGAAGACTGCATACCTCCTAGCTTGACCTGGCCAAAGCCTATGACACTATTCCCCACTTGGGCATAATAGATAAACTCTCTCAACTAGGCATCAATCCATATGTCACCGGATGGGTAGCAAACTGTCTCACTGATAGAGCCCACCTAATCAAAGTAGAGAAAGCCACCTCAAGCAATAGACCCGTAACAAGTGGTGTACCTCCGGGATCGGTCTTGGGGCCTCTGTTATTCAGATATATTTCTTTGAGGTGCAGGCCAAAACCAGTGGGCTATGGCTTACTAAATTTGCAGATGACTGCAAGCTGGGCACGGTCATCAGTTCCTCAAGTGATGTGGATATCCTCCAAGAGGGTCTCATCCAAACAAATGGCTGGTGCCAGAAACAGCCTCAAGCTGAATGCCAAAAAATGCATCATCATCCCCTTTGGGGAGAGTGACATCCCCACACATTATCACATTAACAACATCCTAAGCATGCAATCAGTCATGAGGGAATTAGGCACCAAGGTTGAAAGCAATCTGACTTTTGACCACCATGTTGCTTCCGTTGTATGGAAAGCTTTCTATATGGCCCACCTCATAAGTAAGGGTATCTCATCCAGGGACAAGGAGGTCATGACATCATCGTAGTCTTCCTTTATAAGGTCAACTATTGGGTAGAACGCCCCCTTCGGCATGTACCTCGCAAAGCACATGCAGCAGCTGGAGAGGACCACAGAGGTTCCTCACCAGAAGAATCCAGGGCCTGCCCTACACAGATAGGCTAAAAAACCTGTTCCTCTACTCAGTTTCATACAGACTCCTCAGAGTTGACCTCTGTTTGGCATACAAAGCAATCTCAGACCCCACATTAATGGGACTGCTGCATATCCACAAGTCAAGCTCCACTCAAGTAACCCGCACACGTGACCTCAACCTGGTCTATGACATCAATTGGACTTGTTGACGGGACAGATTTGTGTCCCAGAGACTCCCCCCATCTGTGGGATAGACTCCCTCTCCACGTCAAGCATAGTACCTCATTATCCCTTTTCAAGCGCAACCTGGATAACTGGATGGGAAACAGAAAATGCATCCCTGGGATTCCACCTGTGTCCCTGGTGGACAGGGACTTTGGGTGCTGACTTGTCTAAACAGGGGCTAAACTCTTGACTAGGCTTATAAGAGTCTCAGGGCCAATTGTCTAGTAACTTCCTATGATCCTATGGTAGGTTTCTTTTCTGTTCTTAGAGTGTGCACAAGTGTAATTCCTTTAAAATGGCAGAAAAGTAGAAAGGCACGTCAGTCTTTAAGCAGTGCCAAGATTGTGGAAAAAAGATGCCCAATTCAGACAGGTGTGTTTTGTGTGTATATTGCTTGGGTGCACCCCATTTATAAACTTAATTGTAAGATCTGCCAACGTTTTAGTTCTAGACTTACCTCTCAACTGTTAAGGTTTTCACAAAATGTTCAGATTTCTGCCTCATATTTTTGGTCTGTTTCTCATAAAATTTATGGATTTCTGGCAAATCACTGAGGAATTAAGTCACTAAATGCCATACATTTGAATTTCTGAATTCATATCCTTCAGGAAATGCATGCTAATATAAATTCTATTATTCCAACAACTTTCTAAGTTTCTAGAAGCAATATTTAAAATCTGTCCCTATTTTTCGACCTTTATACCCCCATAATTTTAGGCTTTGTCCATATTTCTTGAACTAAGAGGTTGAGAGGTATGGTTCTAGAACACTGGCAAAGCACTAGAATAAGTTGAATTTAAAGGGATTATTAAAATCCTCTGTTGATGAAGCCCTGTTTAAGCCAGAGTCCTCCTTCACCAAAATTGAATATAAAAAGAAGTCATTCAGTGCAGAGCTGCACCAGACTCCAAAAGGCATGCCTCCGGTTCCATCAATGTCATTGGAACTAAAGAGTAAGGTTTCTAAACTAATTGTGAAACAACCTTCGGCACCAACAGTTATGACCCCCTCAGTACCGATTGTTTCGTCACCAACCTTGGCACTGACAATTTTGTCAGCACTGACCTTGACAGTCTTGGCGCAGACAGTTCCGTCTGCACCAGCATCTTTGACCTCCCACTCAGTTCCGACTTCTCCATCTGCTCCGCAGCATAGGGTGCTGAAGCTTGAATCATTTGTAGCTCCCAGAACAAGATACACCCCTTCTATAGATCCTTTCTGGATCAACTTCCCAGTCCATTGTTGGATAGCCAGAGTCTCCCTCGGGGATGTCAGTCTGATCAACAAGAAGTCTTTCCGAGGTAGACTTGGTGAGATTTGTGGATCAGCTTTTGGTAGCCAGGGGGTCTTCCTGCACCCATGCAGACCTCCCTCACTTCTGGAGTCCAGGTCTTCTCTCCCAGGACTCCTGATTTTCCTCCTTTTGCCTCCTTTCTAGGCTTGGAGCCCAGCACATTGATTACCCCATTTCCAGCTGTTAAGGTCCCAATAGAAGCTCCTTCTTTGGTACTGGGATCGGCTCTGATGTATTCGGCTCCCTCGGAACCAATAAACTCTCAGGGCTGTACTTCGGCTTTTGGTTTGGAGGGCTCCAGTACAGTACCGATTGTTTGTTCGAAGCTGTCCTGGATCTCAGTACCCTGACGGCTCCTGTATTATTGGAGGGGGGTGGTCCTTAGGAGCAGGTTGTGACCCCAGTTGCAAGGTTCTTTCTTGGTTCCTGGCTCCCATCCTTGTTTGGGTGGGCCTGCCTTCCAGATCATGCAGAGAGCTTTAGCCTCTGCAGGCTCTCAGCTGGCCCCTGTCACATATTTGTACCTTCTGGACCTCAGCTGTCACCATCTCTCAAATCGGGACAGCAGGCACTGAAACTGCTAGATATCCATGTTCAGGGCCCCTCTTCTTAGGAGTCTTCCTCAGAGATTCCCACTGAGGAACCACCCCTAAAAAGACTTGCAAGAGGAAGGATCTAGATTCTCCAGAAGAATCTTTCACAGAAGACACCGACTATGATGAAGGGGAGGGTTTCCCTCGGTAACCCCCTGAAGATGTCTTATTTGGAGACATCCTGGAAATCTTAAAACAGAGGGGTGATTGGAAGTACACAAACCCATCCTCAGAGGAATCTGTGTTCTTGCAGGCTTTCGGTGCTCACCCATCTACTTCCTGGGTGACCCCACCCGCTGATGAACCTATTAAGCTAATCGCACAGTGGGGGTGGAAGGCTCCTGATTCCATAGAGCCAATTCCATGGAGGCCAGACAAAATTTTATCAACTCTAGAAGGCCAACCACAGTGGCCACCAAAAAGGAACTTGCGAAGAAGAGTTCCACTGTCCACTCTCCAAACTGAGAGTTTCGGACAATGGACAGGTTTGGGAAGTGGGTCTTTGCATCATTGACCTTCGCTCTTAGGTCTTTGAATTTCATGACACACTTTACTAGACTCCAAAGGGATCTGATAAAGGAGCTGTTGGATACCCTCAGTGGAGTGGTTTCTGATGAGGTGCGGGATAAAGTCAAAAAACAAACCACGAGTCCAACATCCAAACCACGTTTCATACAAGCACGCACAACACAAAGCTTTCAAGACAATATCTCTTTCTCAGTGTTTACACAATGGACATTGTACTCCTGGTTTGTTTTTGGCTGTTCTATACTTTTACCATTTGGAGTCCTTAAGCTGCCAGTGAAGTTTTTATGTGGTTTGAAGTGCGGGATAAAGTTGCCAATCAGCTTGCCACCCTGGAACCTATATCAAACATGTCCATACTGCTCATCGCTCATGCAGCTGAAGGAATGATTAGGGCAGCAGGTTCAGAAGTCGCCATAAGGTGCCATGCCTGGATGTGCTTGTGAGACTTCGTGGAACCTTTCAAGTCTTCCTTCGTCAATGCTCCATTTGACGGATCTTCCTTGTTTGGCCCCAGAGCCAGACTCACACTATCCAGGTGTGAAAAAGATGGAAAGACCCTTTCTGCTGTGGGCATTTGTTTCTCTACTCCTCACCGATCCTACTCTAGGAAACAAAAGAGTGGAAAAATGTGGTTCAAAAAGTCCCAAGGTCCTTTTCAGGACAGGTGGTGAATACGTGAATACTCCCCTTGGGGTAGAGGGGTGAGTTCTAATGGAAGAAGTCCTCCCTGTGACTGAGGAGTTTCATGGAATCAGGGCTCCAGAGACTCCTTCGCTGAACAGCCCTACCAGCACTCCTGAATGCAGGCCCCAATTGCTTACCTCTGAAAGCAGTCAGGGGAAGATTTTCACTGCACCAGACATCCTGGCTGTTAATAACTTTGGATACTTGGATGCAGAGTATTATCAACAGACGTTACCAAATTCCCTTTTCTCTATTTCCAAAGTTTCATAAGAGTCCCTGATGTTCCATCTGATCAGAGGGACCAAGCAGCCATAGAGGTTCAAAACCTGCTAGAAAAAGAGAGTCATCCAAGAAGTCCCACCAGATCAAAGAGGATCCAGATTTTACTCGAGATTCTCTCAAAAAAGACGGGACTGGAAATCAATTTTATTTCTCAGCCTTCTGAACAAGTTCGTTCAGGAAACAAAATTCCGGATGGTCACAGTTAAGTCTATCCTTTCCTTTCTAGAGGAGAATAATAGGATGTGCTCTGTAGACCTTTTGGACACGTATTACACATAAAGATGGACAAATGCTCCAGAAGGTTCATCTGCTTCTGGCTGGGAGCCAGTCATTTTGAGTTCAGAGTGCTGCCCTTCGATCTCAACACAGCCGCCAGGGTGTTCAAATGTATGGCAGTGATAACAGCTCACTTGAGGCTACACAGATTCCGAGTGTTTCCATACCTAGACGACTGGCTCCTCACCACCCCCACCAAGCGTGTGTTGCTTCAAGCCACAGACTTCATTTTGAATCTTTTCCAGTCTTTGGGCATTACGATCAACAGAGAGAAATCCTGGTTGACTCCAACACAAGACCTAGAATTTACAGGAGCACGCCTCAGTACAGTTTCTTGTGTAGCCTTTGTCCCCCTACACAGACTACAAAACAAACAAGTACAACTCATGTCCAGAAACAAGGTTCCTGATCTTCTCATCCTACAAGCTCTGGGATATATGGCAGCGACCATAACCTTAGTGCCCCTCACAAGGTATTATATCAGGCTGCTTCAATGGCTCTTAGCTGCGCAATGGTCAATACTGACACAGCCAATGTCTTATCTGATTTTGATAACTAATTGCTGCAAGAAGGATCTATACTGGTGGAAGAAGTCAGAGGAACATCTATGGCACCTTAACTCCCTCTCCACCCAGCGATGTAGTGACCACAGAAACTTCCCAGATTGGGGGCGGGGCATTATCTGGGAAGAACAGTTCAAGGCACTTGGTCCTTGCAAGAGGCCAATTTGCACATAAATGTCCTAGAATTGAGGCCAGTGCTTCTAGCATTGCAAGCCTTTCAGTCTGTCCTTCCTTCAGGGACAGTTGCAGTCCAATCAGACATGTCAGTAGTGTGGTACATCAACAAGCAAGGTGGAACCAGATCGTACCCCTTGTCAGGAAGCTCTCAGGATATGGCAATGGGCTATTGCTTCCAACCACTTTCTAATAGCAACGTATATCCCGGGAAGCTCCAGCGTGATAGCGGACAAACTGAGCAGATGCATCCTCTTGCCACATGAATGGTTTCTGAATCCCAAGGTAATGATGAAATTTTTTTGTCGCTGTGGCCAGCCTTGCTGCAATCTTTTTGCTTCCCCAATAAACAACAAATGCAGCAGCTGTTTTGCCCTAATTCCCCTGCAGGGGGAGTCCCCGAGAGTCGCACTCCTCCTCAATTGGTGATGGGACTACTTTATACCTATCCCCCAATTCCTCTCATTCCCTTATTCTTGAAGAAAGCCCAAAAGTTAAGAAGCAAAATGATCCTCATTGCACCCTATTGGCCCCATCTAGTCTGGTTCCCCCTTCTTTGGCCTCATCTGATTCACCGTCCTTGGATTCTGGACCCAGTTCCAGATCTGCTTTCTCACCTGCAAGGATTGGTGCATCCCAGCCTTTACAGTCTGAAGCTGACATCTTGGTATTTCCAATTCCATTAATTGCCAGGCAGAGTAAATTACCTTCCCCATTACAAAAAATTATTTTGGCTTTTCATCATAATCCATCCACCAGGAAACTCTATTTTAGCAAATGGAAGAGATTCTTAATTTGGGCCTGTACAGTTAATTTAGATCCCTTTTCAGCCCCAGTAGACAAAGTCTTGAAATTTCTGGCTTCACTTTTTGAGCAAGGAGTTTCTGCTTCCCTCCATCAAAGTCCATTTAGCAGCCATTTTCAATTTCCGTAATGGGTTTGATGATCATACCTTGATTTCCCATCATTTATGCAAAACCTTTCTTAAAGGCACTTTACATCTAAAGCTCCCTTTCAAGGATCCTATAGCTCCATGGGATTTGACCCTAGTACTACAATCTTTAGTCCTCCAGCCCTTTGACCTAGCAGCTACTTGTGATCTCCAGTTCCTGTCGTGGAAAACTTTTTCTGATGGCTCCCACTTCTGCCAGGAGAGTTTCTGAACTGCAGTCTTTGTGTGAAACACCCTTATATGATTTTTCATAAGGATAGGGTGTCGTTAAGAACCAGTGCTTCTTTTCTACCTAAAGTGGTCTCAGAATCTAATATTAACCAGACTATAGATTTGCTTGTCGTCTTTCCAAGTTTTTCAAATAAATGGGAATATTGCTTGCATTTGCTAGATGTTCACAAACAGTTATGTTTGTATCTTGACAGAACCAAACAATGCAAAAAATTAAATCAATTATTTGTATCCTTTTTCAGGTTCAACTTTGGGTAAACCAGTCCTGAAAGTTACTTTATCAAAATGGCTTGGGGATTGTGTTACTTTCATTTACAAGCATAACCTCAAGTTGCCTGCACCTTCTAAAGCACATTCCACCAGATCTGTGTCCACTTCAGCTGTTTTCCACTCCAAGGCTTCCATAGAAGAAATCTCTTTCCACTCTATCCTCAGATCTGTATCTTTAAAACCCTCCTATCTCCTCATTACTTCCTTTAACCTTTGTCCCATTCTACGAGCTTCACCCTCTCCTTTTCTCTCTCTTCACAGCACACTCGGGCAAGTCTACCGACCATGGCTACCACTCCACCCATACAGTCTAGGAAGGAATCAGTACTGCAAAACTAAACCAAGGGTATACCCTTTGAGCCTGAAGAGCAGGGTCAGTCCCCCCAGGCATTCTACATGTATGTGTTATGATAGTGAAGCTTTAACATTAGCTGTTTTACTTGGTAGTCTCACCGTGCTAATAACACTCACTGACTGAGCCTTGTGTACCCCCCACCCCAGCTTGTTTAGTAATCCTAACTGTCCACTAGGCAGTATACACTTAATTCAGGTCCTTCGTATTCTCTGTGATTAAAAGTTATCCCTCAAGCAGCCCTTTCAGTGATGTTTGCCTTAGTTTCATATCACTAGCTAAACTGGCTACTAATAAGCAAATCAATGTGAAGACACACTCCCAACCTTAATAAACTTTGCTGTCTCTTCTCTCCCTCACTTTACAGGTGGAGTTTGTATTGCTACTCACCCCTCTGAGGCCTTCACTGACAGTTTTCCACTGCTTGCCTCTCTGGTTTAGCTGGTTTCTTTGCATTGCACCTGGTTCACACCCTTTTTGCTACCCCCCACCCCAATACTAAGTCTGTATTAGATTCTTGCTGTTTATGGAGCCATCTTTAAATTACTAGTCTCCCATCAGGACATTAGTGCTCATCAGCAGTTGAATTGTGCTCACTGGTAAGCCATCTGATGCTTACCTGGTGATCCACAGCTTGGAGGGGTTTAAGCCCTGCTCTGTTTGCCAGTGCCATGCATGGGCTCACTTTGCTCCCCACCCTGCCTCCTAATTCCACCCGCCCCCACTACATCTAGATTTATTCTAGGCATTAACCCCTCCCAATAACCAGCAACCAACCATAAGAATACTAGTAACCTATATCCCCTACGTCCACAGTACCCCACCCACTTCCAGTCTAACTGCTCACCTGACACGTCATGCTACTACCTAATGTGCTTACTCTCCTTACCTGCACACCTTACATCCTACCAGAACTCCATAATAGACACACCCCACCTCTATCACTGCATCCTTACACTCACTTCTATCACCCACCTACTAATTACATTTGTCATACCATCACAATCTCCATCCCAATACACCCACCGTACATCCAGACACCTGTTACATTCAAACAAAATATATCCCTAAAATATGACAGGTTAATTAGCATATTTATAAAACTTATGATGTTAAGTTGTCAATCTCGCCTTCATTCTTGCTTGATGGGTTCGGAGCCGATCCCTCGGCTCCGACTCGGCACTTGCTAAGCTCGAGAGTCACTTTTACCAGCTCGAGGCAGCCCCATATCCCATGATGCAAGGCGGTAAGTACCCAGATCTCGTTTGCCGCTTCGCTTATGAGGTCCTCCTTTTACCAGCTCCTGGTAAGTGATTCACTTTTTTGATATTTAAAGCCCTTTTTGTAAAAAAACCCTTAATTGTTAGTTATAAGTTAATTATTTACATTTTCTGACAGAAAATCCCTGTCTCTTCTAATTTTTTTTAGTCAAACTTTACCCATCCCATCCCCTCCCTGTTAGGGTGTGTGTGTTTGTTTTATAGGAATACCTCTTTGGTATTTTTATTTAAGTTAATTTTTTGTCTGGTGTGTGTGTGTGTTTTTTGTGAAGCACCATGTCAAAGGAGAGGGTCTCAGGTTTTAAGAAGTGTGACTCGTGCTGTCAGAAGATGTCTCTGACAGACGGTCACACTTCTTGCCTGTATTGCCTGGGGCCTCTTCACCTGCAGGACTCCTGTGCTATTTGTCATTCCTTCAGCCAGAGAGTCCTGCAGGAAAGACGCAACAAGCTGATACTTGGGGGCCTTCTTAAGCCGGAGGGCTCTCCGGCTAAGTCGGCTCCATCAAAATCAGCTAAATCTTCCAAGGCCCAGGCTTCTGTGTCTAAGCCTGCGGCCTCGGCTCCGACTCGTTCCAAGTCGAGATCGGCTCCGGCTGGAGCCGATTCTGGCTTAACAGCCTTCGGCACCGATGGCTATCGGTGCCGAATCTGCATCAACCACTTCGGTGTCGGCTCCGATCGGTTCCGACCACCATGTGGCACAGGCATCGGTGTCGGCTCCGATCGGCTCCGACACCGTTACTTTGGTGGCTGTATCGGCTCGGCTGGAGCCGATACATCGAGCTTCCTGTCGGCTCCGATAAGTCTTCGGCTCCGACAGGATCTATAGTATCGGTTCCGATGGCTCATTCCAGGAAGAGGTCGAGGTCTCCTTCCTTGGAGCCGATACTTTCGGCCCGGCTTCACCTCTTCTTCGAACGGAGCCATCGGAGCCGATCTTCAAGGTCATCCAGACTTTCAGACCATGACCTAGAGAGAGTGGTCAGCAGATTACTTAAGTCACAGGTACTGGCCCAAATGTTACATAGTCTGTCTCAACAGACGACTGTTGGTCCACACCCGTTACAGTTCCTCCTTCAACTCTACCCCAGAGCTTGGAGTTGGAGTCTTCGGGAATGGTTACTGTTACGGCTGGAGGACGGATACCCCCTTCTGTTCCTTCAGCCTCTACTCTTATCTCCTCTTCGAGACCTTCCTTAGAGGGATTCGGTGGTCGGGCTTCCATGGTCTCCTCCGAGGGGGTGAGTGGCATCGGACCCTTGTCCGAGCCCGCTCTTCCCCTTGGAGCCTCGGCCTTGGTGAGCTCGGCTCCGACATCTGCCTCGGAGACTTCCCTTTCAGTGGTCCCTGGAGTTCCTAGTTCTTCGGAACGGGTTCTCTCGGACCTGCCTGGGAGGGGAGCATTCGAGGTGATGAAGAGTGTGCTGGCCACTGGTATCAGTCAGCAGTCTGTTCCCGTAGCTCCTCCCTCTATAGTACCTGTTGACATCTCTGCCACTTCTCTTGCTACAGGACCCAGAGATCCTCCGCCTCAGGTTTCCCCATTGGGAATTTCCCCCTCTTCTGAGGATTCTCCTGATGTTTCGGGAGATCCTCCTAGGAAGAGGACTTGTAAGAGGAAACATGTAGACTCCCCCGAGTCTGTCACTTCGGATACTGACTTTGATGAGTCAGAGGGATCCCCTAGATCCCCCTCTGAGGATGTCTCCTTCTCAGACATCCTAGAACTCCTTAAACAGAGGGGAAACTGGCCCACCAACAATCCCTTTGAGGATGAGTCAGTATACCTAGAGGCGTTTGGATCTCGGCCCTCCACCTCCTGGGTGTCTCTGCCTTTCGACCCCCTTATGCAGGTTATTGCACGAAAGGCGTGGGCAGCTCCTGACTCTGTAGAGCCAGTCCCTAGGAGGCCTTCAAAATTTATCACTGCCCCGTGTGACAAGCAATTCCTCACTAAGGGTGTCCCCGCTGATGCCATGGTGGTGGCTACGGCCACCAAAAAGGAACTTGCAGATCCTTCCGTACCCGTCCATCCTCCTAATAAGGACTCTAGGACCATGGATAGGTATGGTGGCGGATGTTTTCCTCAGCGACCTTTGCTATGCGTTCGCTGAATTACCTATGTCACTTCACCAGACTCCAGAGGGATATCCTTAAGGAGCTGGGTGAAGTAGTACAGGATCCTACAGCTGCAGGGGCTCAAGAGAAAATTGCTTCGCAGCTAGGAACCCTTAATTCCATCGCAAACTCCTCCATGCGGCTAATATCTTATGCTGCTGATGGAGCGAGTAGAGCCGCAGGTACAGGTGTGGCTCTTAGACGCCAAGCCTGGATGCGGCTATGTGATTTTGCGGATCCCTTTAAGCCGTCCTTCACAAATTCTCCCTTTGATGGGTCAGCTTTGTTTGGCCCTCAGGTGAAGGAAACTTTGACCAGGTGTGAACAGGACGGCAAGACTCTTTCTGCTGTAGGAGTCCGTTTTCCACCCCTTCTAGACCTTATCCCAAAGGACAGAAAGGTGGGAAAATGTGGTTCCGTAAATCCCAAGGAGTCACGCCGGATTCACGTGGTCAGTTTACCCATAGAGGCAGAGGGGGTAACAACAACAGACGCCGCTCTAGAGGCAGAGGGGGTCCGAAAAACCAGGGAAACAGAGAGCCTCTCTCTGACAAGCCCTTTCAGCATCCCTGAGATGTTGTCCGGCTGTCCCTCCTTGGAGGCAGTCGGGGGAAGATTATCACTGTACCCAGAAGCCTGGCATTCCCTCACTCAAGACAGATGGGTACAGTCGATCATATCCAAGGGTTACATAATTCCTTTCGAGGAAAGTCCTTCCCTCAAGTTCCCTTCCAGATGTACCACCTGGTCTAAGGGAAATTGCAGAGTTAGAAGTCTCAAAACTACTGCAAAAAAGAGCCATTCAGCCAGTTACAACAGACCATTCAGAGCCCAGAATCTACTCAAGGTTCTTTTGGTCCCCAAAGACGGGAGACTGGAGACCAATATTGGATCTCAGCAGACTCAACAAGTCTGTCAGGAAGACAAGATTCCGAATGGTCACTCTTCAGTCAATTCTGCCCTTCTTACAGAAGGACAACTGGATGTGCTCAATAGATCTTCAGGATGCGTACTATCACATCAAGATTCACAGACGCTCCAGGAGATTTCTCCGCTTTCGGCTGGGGTCCAGTCATTTCCAGTTCAGAGCCCTGCCCTTTGGTCTCACTACAGCCCCCAGAGTGTTCACCAAATGCATGGCAGTGGTCACGGCTCACCTGAGACGTCAAGAATTCCAGGTGTTTCCGTATCTCGACGACTGGCTCCTGTCAGCCACCACCAGGCATCAGCTTATACAAGCCAGGGATTACACAATAAACCTTTGTTCTCATTTGGGCATCTCGATCAACTTCGAAAAGTCATCCTTATTGCCCTGCCAGTCTATTACCTTCATAGGCGCAAACTTAAACACTGTTCGGATGTCAGCTACCCTTACAGATCAAAGAGTTTCAGACATTCAGAGTCATGTCAGAATCATTCTGGCCAACAAGAAAGTACAGGCCAGAATGGTTCTAAAGGTATTAGGTCTCATGGCTGCGGCCATTACTCTTCTTCCCCTGGCTCGATTCTACATGCGCCTTCTTCAGTGGATGCTGTTTACACAATGGTCATACCAACAACTTCCAATGCGTCACCAGATTCTGGTGACACAGACATGCAAAGAGCATCTTGCTTGGTGGATCACATCTCCTCAGGTTCACCAAGGCAGGTACTTTGTACCCCCATCCCCGATAGCCACTGTCACCACGGATGCCTCCCTGATCGGGTGGGGGGGTCATTATCAGGGCAGGATGGTTCATGGGACGTGGCAGCCATTCGAGACCATCTGCACATAAATGTCCTGGAGATGAGAGCAGTGCTTTTAACGTTGCAAGCCCTCAACGACTTTCTTCCCGTAGGGACAATTGCAGTCCACACAGACAACATGTCTGTAGTTTGGTATATCAACAAACAGGGTGGAACCAAGTCCTACCCCTTGTGTCGAGAAGCGCTCAGACTATGGCAATGGGCGATCTCCTCTCATCGGTTTCTGGTAGCAACGCATATCCCTGGGAAAACCAACATTGTAGCGGACAGATTGAGCAGAGCTATTCTCATGCCTCACAAGTGGTCTCTCAAGCAATCTATAGCGGAAGAGATTTTTCTGGAATGGGGTCGTCCATGCTGCGATCTTTTTGCTACTCCCCAAAACAGCAAATGTCCAGACTTCTTCTGCCTCTTCCCTCCATCAGGCCATCCCCCCAGAGACGCTCTGACCCAGGATTGGCCCCAGGGACTTCTTTATGCCTTCTCTCCATTTCCTCTGATCCCTCAGGTTATCCAGAAAGCTACCGTTTTGAGAGCCAAATTGATTCTCATTGCCCCTTACTGGCCTCGACAAGTTTGGTTTCCGTTCCTCCATCATCACCTTTTGGTGCAGCCGTGGCATCTGGACCCAGTGCCAGATCTTCTGATTCACCAATCGGGTCAGCTGCACCGGTCAATCCCTTCTCTCAACCTCACAGCATGGTTGCTCCACTTCCTTCCTTAGCCAGGCTTCCTTTGATCTCTAACCCAGTTAGAGACATCATAGTAACCGCTAAAATCCTCTACCAGGAGGATTTATACAAGCAAATGGAAACGTTTCTCTTATTGGGCTAAGGCCAAGAATATTGATCCTTTTACTGCCCCTGTTCAGGCAGTCCTGGACTTCTTAGCAGAGATTTTTCATGCAGGCTCCTCTTCTTCCACAGTCAGAGTTCAATTGGCTGCTATTTCCAATTTTCATGTCGGGATAGCAGATCATAATATTATGTCCCATAGGCTCTGCAGGGCCTTCTTAAAAGGAATTTTCCTACTAAAGCCTCCAATCAGGAATCCTCCTCCTCAGTGGGATCTAAATTTAGTGCTGACATCCTTGATTCTTCCCCACTTCGAGCCAGCTGTTTCTTGTTCACTGAAATATCTTTCTTGGAAAACTTTATTCCTAGTGGCTATTACATCGGCCAGGAGGGTGTCTGAACTTCATGCTCTTTCGGTTCGACCCCCCTATTTGGTTTTTCACAAAGACAGAGTATCTTTGAGAACTAACCCAACCTTTTTGCCTAAGGTCGCTTCAAAGAACAATTTGAATCAATCCATTGATCTCCCTGTATTTTTCCCTAACTATTCAGATAGAGCTGAACAAAAGCTACATTATCTTGATGTCCACCGTCAACTTAGATATTATTTGGACAGAACAAAAAAATTTAGAAAATCTGATCAACTTTTTGTTTCCTATGTGGATAATAAGAAAGGCCTTCCTGTTTCTAAAGTGACCTTGTCCAGATGGCTTTCTCCGGTCATCTCTGAAATTTATCTGCTCAGGGGAAAACAGCTGTGCTCAAAACCTAAAGCACATTCAACTAGGAGCTTAGCTACTTCTACAGCTTTTCAAGCTAGACTTCCTTTAGACACTATTTGTGCAGTGGCCACTTGGGCCACTCCTCACACTTTTGTTTCCCATTACAAATTGGACTTGGCCTCCAGGGACAGAGCCAGTTTTGGCTCTACAGTCCTCAAGAGTTTGTTCCATTGAGCCACCCAGGATAGAGGTGCTAGGACGGTCCCATCAAGCAAGAATGAAGGCGAGATTGACAACTTAACATTAAGAAGTTATGTACCTACCATAACGTTCCATGTTAGTTGTCTTCTCTCGCCTTCTTTCTTGCGACCCTCCCTCCTTCCCCCTGGCCTGGACAGACCTTGTTATAAGAAACTGTTATGCTGAAGACCATTCAGACCTGGTCCTTCTTCCATCTGTAAGTTTTCTTTCTTCCATTTGGAAGTATTTTATGCTTGGTGCTATTGCCCTTTGTCATCAAACGAGATCTGGGTACTTACCGCCTTGCATCATGGGATATGGGGCTGCCTCGAGCTGGTAAAAGTGACTCTCGAGCTTAGCAAGTGCCGAGTCGGAGCCGAGGGATCGGCTCCGAACCCATCAAGCAAGAAAGAAGGCGAGAGAAGACAACTAACATGGAACGTTATGGTAGGTACATAACTTCTTATTTACTACCCTGTCTAAATTAGCCCTCAGTGTTGATATCCACCCTAATCCTGGTCCTACCCTTACCAATTCCTCACCTAAAAATCTGTCTAATAGCTGCTCCTTCTCACAACTAACATCGAACAGAAAGACATCTGACCTCCTGTTCATGTGTCTAAATATCAGAAGTATAACTAATAAAATCCATGACCTAAACGCCAACATATCTTTATACTCTTCTGATATTCTCATTCTGACCAAAACTCGACTTAAACCTTACATCAAAAGTGAGGGAATACCGCCTCCCAACGGGTTATAACATTCTTTGAGTAGATAGACTATCTAAGGAAGGGGATGGTGTGGCTGTAATGTTTAAACACTACCTCAACATCCAGATCCTAAACACATCTGCCCCCCACATTGGAAATGAAGAAATCTTGTATGCCAACCTCAAATTAAACCCACATAAAACAATCAACATCACAGGATGCTACTTCCCTCCTGGCCAAAACTTCCCACCCCTGGAAAACCTCCTGAACTGGGCTAACCATTCCCTAGCCCAGGAAACCATAATCCTAGGTGATTTTAATATCAGCTGGCTATCTTGTAGTAACAATCACCCAGCCCACCACCTAAACCTTCATGGTTTCTCCCAACTAATACAGTCATCTACCTGGATAAATAAAAACTCTAGCAAACATACTACTCTTGACTGGATATTAATCAGTAAAGACCCTCACTCATACTTAACTGCCTGTCTACCAGACAGCCTCAGTGACCACACTGCAACATTCCTTCTGAGACACCACTTAAATTGTGCTAAATCCATCACCTATAGGAAAATCTGAAATAGGGTAAATTTTAACCCTCTCTCCTTTAAATTATCCCTTCAAAAATGTGATTGGACACCACTAAAGTACCTCAGTCTGGATGAAGCCACCCACTTCTTCAATAGCACCTTCCCAAGCATCCTAAACACACACGCCCCCATAAGAAATGCCAGAGTCAAAACACAGTACTCACCTTGGCTACAAAAAAGCACCAGGGCACTTATGAAAGTCAGAGATAAGGCCTGGGAGCACTGGCTCTTCACAAAAAACCCTCCACTAGACAGACATTCCTAGAGTTGCACAACAATGTCAAAAAGCAAATAGAAGATAAAACCCAATATTATCAGTCTGCCCTAAACTCCTCCCATCACAAACCTAAGCAGTTCTGTTCCACAATAAACCCCATTCTCCACCCAGGTAAATTAGGCACCCCCCCACCTACCACTCCCCCTTCCTCCAGAAGTCTTGCCGATTCATTCAATAAACACTCTACTGAAACCATTCTGTCTTTGATTAAACAACGCAACCCTTTACCCACCCTCCCTACATCAAAACCAAATACTGTGCCCACAGTCTCTTCTTTTTCATCAGTACCTACCTGCTATAAATAAAACTTCTATTGAAACTTAAGCCTACAAAACTTGCAGCTGACAATCTCCCCACTGAATACCTATCTTAATTAATCGGTCATTATCAGAAAGCTGTGTCCCCATACTGTGGAAAATATCCCACATCATTCCCTTCCATAAAAGTGGCTCCTCCACTAAACATTCCAATTACCCGCCCCATAGCCATCCTTTCTTCACTTTCCAAGTTACTTGAGAAATGCATGCATTCTCAAGTCTTAGACTACCTCTTAGCTAATAACCTCCTTTCCAGCATCCAGCCATGGCTTCAGACAATACCACAGCACTACTACCGCCTTGCTGTCTTTCACTAATGCTATCCATCATAAAAATAATGGCCTGTTCTCCTCTGCTATATTTCTGGCTCTGTCCAAGGCTTTTGACATGGTCTCACACAAACTACTAATCTCTGTTCTCACTAACCTATCCTTTTCCTAATCGGCTACTGATTGTTGGCAGCCAGTTAGATGGCTGTGAAACCAAATCAGTTGTCTGGCATAATTACATATCTCCTCGACTTCCTGTAACACTCTGTGTTCCCCAAGGCTCCATCCTTGGTCCCCTACTATTCTCACTCTTCACCAATGATCTATTCACAGCCACCAAGTATGCTTCTCTTATACAGCATGCAGATGACTCCAGCCTCATCTGCTCAGCCCCAACTATACCTGAATTCACAAGATCACACAGGAAGCCTTTTCATCTGTAGAAAGCTGGTTAATGCCCAGTTTATTACTCAACCCGAGCAAGACTAAACTCCTTATCTTCCAACCCACTAAATCTAATCCAATCATCCCCCTCTTTAATATTCTAGCCAAAGACAATACTTTCATCTCCCCAACAGAGCACACCAAACTACTTGGTGTTGAGATCATTTCTCTTACCATAAACAAAGTTCACAAAAAAATGAGGTGCATTGCACAGAAACAAACAATTCCTCACCAAGGCAGCCAGAATTTTTGCTGCCAATTCCCACCTAATCTCCACTTTACTCTATGCCTTTCCAATACTTATCTACCATAGACAAACAGACCTAAACAAGCTTGGGGCTTGCTACAGTAAAATTGCTAAGTTTGCCAGTGGTGCATCTTATCACAGCCACCACTGCATCTCACTTTGAGAACTGACTGGCTTGAACTCCCTCAACTTCTTCACCTGAATCAACTCTCTCTCGCCCACAAGTTAGTAAACCATCCTCTTAAAGTCCCATCCCTTCAAAACCTTCTCCAGTCCTACTGCTGCACTTAGACCTATGCTCCAGCAGCAAAAATCTATTTCTAGTGACCAAACCCAAGAACTCGGGGGAGAAGCACTATTCTCCTGCGTCATATCCAGATTATGGAGCAATCCCCCCCCCCCCCAATAACCACACTACCTTCTTGCAATCACTTCAAGACTGCACTAAAAACTCACTTAAAAAGTCTCTGGTTATGCCCATGCACCAGTCCCGATTAGTAACCCTCCTTTTTACCTCCCCTTCCTCTCCACACTCCTCCCCTAGCCACCCTAACTCACACAGTCTGATCATTGCATTCCTTCCTCTGCAGGATCTGGCTCACCCTTTACCCTCCCCCTTCCCTCCTCACTCAAATCTCTCAGACCTGTTATAACATGCTTAACTACCTCACTTTATCTCAACAGGAAATGCTGCACTCTCCCCACCTAGCCTAATAATCAATCCACTCCTTAAACTACTGACTAACTCTGAGTACAAGCTACCCTAAAATAAATATATATATATATATATATATATATATATATATATATATACATTTTGTAAATAACATACAAGCTAACATAACACATATGTACATATTGTAAATAACATAATAGTACCCATCCCACCGTTTTTTCTCTCTCTTCCTTCCAAGTCTTTATTCTCCCTCTCAATTAAGTTACCTCTGCCATCCTAAATATTTAGATACTGTGTAACCAAAGCATTTATTCTGTTCTCTAGCATGAAATGAAATTGTAATTGTGTCTTCTTTAGTATGATTGCATATGTAACTAAACTATGTAATGCAGAGCTTTTCTCCCCTGGCCTCCACTGAAAAAGAGCTCCCTGGGCCCAGTGGACCTCCCGGTCATCAAACTGGAAATAAATAAATAAATAACTCCAAATACATATCCAACTGACTTACGCCTAGCTTCCTCTCACTACCATTTATACTACTCACTCACTCCCCTCTCTTACTCCTCTGTCTTCCCCTTCCATCCCATTAGCCCTTCTACCTTGTTCCACCTTCGTGTGGAGCATCTGCTTTATATCTGTTTGAGTTTAGTGCAATATTTGTATATAAGATTTAGGTATATGAGTTTAGAACAGTATCCGTTTGAGCTCAGTACTATCTGTATATACATCCTACCTTTATTCCTCACCTCTAGCTAGGTATTGGTATATCTGTTCATTACTATGTTTCATATTGTATGTATAGTTAATGTTTGCTGCAAGTATGTATTATTTGCTATTGTATGTATATTCAGTTGTTCTTCATGTACTCTGCTGCTCATTTTTTGTTCTGTGGAGCTTTTCTCCCCTGGCCTCCACTGAAAAAGGACCTGTGTCCAGTTGGAATTTCTTGGTAAATAAATAAATTAATGTGCAGCCGCAACTTGGGCCACTCCCCATACCTTTATCACTCATTACAAAATGGATATAGTCTCCAGGGGAAGAGAATCTTTTGGCTGTATGGTGCTCAGGAAAATCCTTCCTTCCTTAGTGCCACCCAGGACGTAAAGTAGCTGGGAACTCTGTACCATTCATCAAGAATGAATAAAGATTGACAACATCAGGTAAAAAAGTTATGTCTTTACCATAACGTTCCATCTGTGTTGTCGATCTTCATTCATTCTTGGCATCCCACCCTCCTTCCCCCTCCTAAGGACTTCTGGAGATTTGGACACTTGTTCTGGGAGTTTTTAGGTTTCACCTTAGACGAGACTTCTGTTATCCTCCTATACTTTGACTGCTAACTCGATCTGAGGTAATAGAGAGAGGGGCATTATGGGTAGAGTCTTAGCTCAACAGTTTTTTGGCAGGCGTGCGCTGTATAATGGCTGAGCCGGTTCCGAGAGGTTGAAACAGAGTCACATTCATCAAGAATGAATGAAGATCAACAACACAGATGGAACATTATGGTAAGAACATAATTCCTTTATTCCCAACTTTGATGCCCACAAGAAGTGGGTATACTGCTTAGGAACTGTCCATTTGGACACTTGTCCTATATGCAGTAGCTTTAATCCGAGGGCTCTCTTGTATCATCGTAATGAATTGATATTAAAAGAACTGTTACTTGCTGGGGCTTAACCCCCAACTAAACAAGCAGTATTGGAGCAGAGAAAAGGATGCCACAAGGCTCCTTCCTACTCCTCGGAACTGTCAGCAAAATCCAAGTCTCTGATCTAATGTCCAAGGATCCAGTTACTATCAGGCCTGCCTTGGATCCCATGTCTTCCTCTGATTCGATGGTTTCAGCCCTGACAACCAGCTCTCCCATCCAGATTGCCTCTTTCTCGGATCCTAGGCCCTCAGTTCTAACAACTAGAGACCATCTGCAGGCAGTGTCCCCGACACTACCTCTAGAAATTCTTCAAACCCCTACCAAACATTCAAGACCACCCTCCTCAGCCTTGTCCAGGTCTTCCAGGAGCTACTCAGAATTGGTAATGAAAAAATGATGCAGAGATTCCTTAGAGCTCAAGTTCAGATGGAGGTTATTCCAGCTCAGTCCCCTACTGGATCCATGAACTCTCCTACTAGAAAATATTTGTCTCCTTCTCAGGTCTGACTCACAGCTTTGGAGCCCATAGGTCCTAGATCCCCGAGAGGTACGTCATCAGATCTGAAGAAGTGTGTTTCCTCAGATCCGTCTGTTACCCTGACCAGTTCTGTTCTGTTGTCTTCTAATCAGAGTGAATCTGTGATCCGAGAGGCCTGCTCCAGGTCCAAGGGGCAGGATTTGCCTCCTATTTTGTCAGATCAGTCCCTGTCCCTGGGTGCCTTGTCTCTAGGCAGCTCAGGCCCAATTCTCTCCAGTTGGTGCTGATCAAGAACTGGCCCTGACTTCCCTTCCTTGGCTGCTTTGGCTTCGAGGGAGGACTTTCTCTACTTCTAGAGAAGTGTCTCCTACCCCTTATCCTTCATCAGCTTTGAGCTCTGAGCCCATCATCTCTGCTCCTTTAGGTCAACCAGTTTCAGAAAGTTTCCACACATGCTTCCCATAGGGATTGCCACCTGTTCTGACACCACCCCAGAACATGCAACTAGGAGGTTCCTTGGAAGAGGACATGCAAGAGGAGGCATATAGCATCCCCCATGGAGTCTCTCACAGAGGACACAGACTTTGATGAAGGCAAAGGATCTCTTTGATCACCACCTGACGATGTTTCCTTCTGGGAGATCATGGAAATCTTTAGGCACAGAAGTGGTTAGTCATCCCAAAATCCTTCTCCCGAAGAGACTGTGCTCCTGGTGGCTTTCAGGGCCGGCCCATCTACATCTTGGGTGACTTCCCCCCTGGTGGTTGAGCTTATTGACCTTGTCTTCCGCCAGGCTTGGAAGGAACCTGACAGTGTCAAGTCTGTACCCAAACATCCAGATACATTTCTGTCCCGTCTTGCAGACTGACAATATTGAAGAAAAAGGAGTCATAGTGGATGCCATGGTTGTTTCAACAGCTATGAAAAAAGAGCTAGCACAACAAAGCTCCACTGTCCAACCATAGAACAGAGTGTCCAGGGTGATGGACAGATTAAAGAAAAGCGTCTATGCCTCCACTACCTTCATACTGAGGTTGATATATTTCCTGGCACATTTCACATGTTTGCTGAGAGATTTTGATCAAAGAGTTGTCAAACACTATTGCTGAGACCATGTTGGCAGGGGACCTTAAAGTTTCTCCCCAACTGGCCACTCTATCGTTTGTCGCTAATTCTTTGATGAGGATTATTAGCCATGCAGTGGACAGCACCTCTAAAGCAGCCAGCTCGGGCATATAGCCATAATGCATCATGCCTGGATGAGGCTCTGCAATTCTCCAGAACCCTTTAAGATGTCTTTCATTAATGCCTCCTTTGATGGCTCCTCCTTGTTTGAGCCATTAGTAAAAGAAATGCTTAATCACAATGAGCAGGAAGGAAAGACTCTGGCATTGAAATTAGGTTTTCTACCCCTTGGCATAAGTTCTCCAGGAATCAGTGAGGCGGTAAGAAAATGTGGCTCCATAGATCTCAGGGACCTTTTCAAGACTCAGGGAGATACCGGATGTCACGCCAGGGGTGGGAGGGAGGTCCGCAGAACCCAGGGCTTTAGGGATACCTTTCCTGACAAGTCCTATCAGCCCTCCTGAAACGCTGCCCGAATGTCCATCTCTGGAGGCAGTCAGGGGTCACCTTTCCTTGCACCTAGATGCTTGGACAAGCATTACAAACAACTGGGTGATAAGAATAATATCCATAGGCTATTATATTCCCTTTTCCCTTTCTCTGCCAGCTCCAAAGAGGAAACTCCCCGAGGTTCCACCCAGTCAGAGGGAGTTAGCAACTCAAGAAGTTCAATGACCGCTTCAAAAAAACAGTCATCCAAAAGGTCCTGACCAAAAGAAATTCAGAACTTACTCCCACTTCTTTTTGGTGCCAAAGAAAACAGGCGACCTAAGACCAATCCTGGATCTAAGCAGTCTGAATCACTATGTAAAGAAGTCCAAGTTCTGAATGGTCACGGCCCAGTCCATTCTGCCTCTTCTGCACAAGAACAATTTGATGTGCTCCATAGATCTCCAACACATGTACTATCACATCTAAATAGACAGGCGCTCCAGAAGATTTCTGCGCTTCTGGATGGGAGCCAATTACTACCAATTCAGAGTGCTGTCCTTTGGACTCACCAGAGCCCCTCTGGTGTTCAACAAATGCATGGCAGTCATTGCAGCTCACCGGAGACTCAAAGGATTCCAAGTGTTTCCATATGTAGATGAGTGGCTCCTTACTGTCCCAACCAGGCATCAACTGGTTTAGGCTAGAGATCATCTACTTGAATCCTCAAACTCCTTGGGAATAACTGTAAACCTAACATGATCCAAACTGACTCCAGTGCAGAACATGGAGTTTATAAGAACTCAGCTGGACACCTTACACCTAGTGGATTCTCTACCTGTTCACCAAGTCACATCATTATAAAATCAGGTATGGGACTTACTATCCCATAATGTAATCCTCCAGCGAAGATGGCTTTACAAACACTAGGGTCATTGTCAGCCGCCATTATTCTAGTTCCCCTAACCTGATTCTTCATGCGAATATACAGATGGACCTTGGCAGTACAGTGGTCAATCCTTTACCAGTCCCTGTCTGCACCCATAATGCTCACTTCAGTTTATAAATGACATATCAGGTGGTTGATTCAGTCAGAAGACATGTGCTTGGGAAGGCCGTTCTCTCTCTCCCCTCCCCCAATAGCCACAGTGACTACAGATGCTTCCCAGTTAAAGTGGGGGGTCATTACAAGGGAAAGATGATCTAAGCCATGTGGTCCTCCTCAGAGACCAAGTTACATAGCAGTGTCCTAGAGATGACCAGTCCTGTTGTTGCAAGCCTTTCAGGACATTCTTCCACTGGGGACGATTGCTGTTCATACAGACAACATGTCAGTGGTCTGGTACATCAAGAAACAAGGAGGAACTCGTTCATATCCATTGTGCAGATGCAAGGGGCATCTGAGAATGGACATTCTCTTCATAATGTTTTCTAGCTGCAGCACATTTACTGGGGGGAAACCAACATATTGGCAGACAGATACAGCAGGTCCATTCTGATTCCTCATGAGTGGTCCCTCAGTCTTGCAAACTTTTCAGCTATTGGTGCCAGCCTTGCTACATTCTTTTTGCCTTTCAGCAAGTACAGTGAGTACTTTGCTCTGGTCCCCCCTTCAGGGGGAGTCGCCGAGAGATGCTCTAGTCCACAGTTGTCTTTAGGTCTGTGCTTATCCCCCTCTCCCTTTGATCCCAAAATTTCTACAAAAAGCAAGCAGGCAAGTGGTTAGTCATCCTCATTGCCCCATATTGGCCTCATCAGGTGTAGTTCTCCTTTCATGGTCTCACTTCAAATATCCTCTATGGTTCTGGAGCCCACTCAGGATCTCCTATCTCACCCATCAGAACTCCAACATCCCAATTTCCATGCCCTCAAACTGACCACATGGTTTCTCCAATTCCAGTGATTGTAAGACAGTCCAGGCTTGCCTCCCAATCCACAACATTATTTTGGCTTCCCAGAAATCTTCCACCAAAAAGGCATACAATATTAAGTAGAAAAGATTCTCCATATGAGCTTTCAGAGAAAACATTGATCCCTTTTCAGACCCTGTTCCATATATTTTTCTTTTCTCAGTCATCTCTTCAAAGAAGGAGCTAGCATTTCTACCATTAAACTACAATTAGTGGGAATATCCAGTTTTCATACTGGAAACCAACTTCTATCCTTGTCTACTTCTAGACTATGTTAAAGCCTTCATGAAAGGAATTTTCTTCCTCAGACCTCCCATATAGGATCCATCTCCTTCTTGGGATCTCAATAGTTCTCCAAGGATTGACTCAAAAACACTCTGAACCAGCAAACAGCTGTGATTTGAAATATCTATCTTGGAAAACTATCCTGTTGGTAGCTATTACATCAGGAAAAAGAATCTCTGAATTGCAAGCCTTGTCAGTGAAACCTCCTTATATCATCTTCCATAAAGATAAGAGTGTCCTTACGGACCAACCCTTTATTTGATTACAGATTGCATTTCACTGATTTGCTCTCAAAAGGGTTTAGAGTTTCCTAGTTCACTTAGAGCCATTCTACCCAGTCCATGTCAACTTCAGCTGCATTTTCTTCCAGAATTTCAATTGATGTATTTGTGTGGCACTTGGGCAAAAATGCATACCTTTGTTACTCATTACAAATTGGACATTATCTCTAGAAACAGAGCTTCCTTTGGTTCAACAGTGCTCCGGCATATCCTTCCATAAAGGCCACCTAAGAGTTATGTGGCTGGGGACTGTAACCCATTAGTGAGGAAGAATGAAAAAGAAACATCAGATTTAAAAGTTATGTACTTACCATAACTTGGCATCTGTGTTGTCCATTTAATTCTTTCTCACCTTCCCTTCCAACCATCCCCCTTCCAGTACTCCTGGAAGAACATCTGGATGCCATAGGAACATTCAGGTTCCTGGTTTGAGCCTCATCAGAACTTTGTTTTATCTTCTTTTGCGTTCTTATGCATGTTGTGATGAATGACTGGCAAATTAGCAAACTTGATCTGAGGAGTTAGGGGTGGAGTGAGGTTGTGATGATATGGGCAAGTGCCAGCATAGCCAGATGGAGTTTTGTAAAGAATTGTATGTTCTTTGAATATCAAGCTGATTTGTACAAGATTCTTGTGTTACAAATATATTAGAACTGTATGTAATTTGTACAGATGCTTGTGCTGAAAATGTACTTGAGTTTTGCTTGTATTAATTGTGTTAAAATGTATCAACAGTGTACCCTGCTGGAATGAAAAGAAATGTATGTGTAATATTGCAACTGGATTAAATGTGTATGTTTTAATATAGAATAGTGGGACAGCAGCAGTTAACCAGTTAGTTTGCTTTAAAAAAATAAGGGAAATGGAAATGAGCTGCTAAACCATTAAAACAGTATCCCACAGTGCTGAATAGGCCCAGAGATGCTAGGTCTGGAAAAAGTCTTTGTTCATTAGCTCAGTAGAAAAGAGGGGAAGTCCCAGGCACTGCCATAAACATTTAGATGTGTACTGTAGCCATGTATGCTAAGTTCCCATCTCAGCTTCAAAGGGGAGTACTGTGAGAACCTAGAGTCAGGTGACCAGATGAGGTCATTTCACCAGCACTCTTTGAAATTATATTTTAGATATTAAAAGAGAAATCTCAGAATAGAGAGTATTCTGTTTGGAAGCCTGTCTAGAAAGACTGCTCATGTATTTCACCTTGCCTAAGTAAGTTATTAGCTGGTAAATTCTCATAGATTCAGTCAGAAATATAGTGAAGCTTAATTTAGAGAATGTTTTACTTTACTTGTATGAATTTGTCCATCAATGTTAATTTCAGTATTTTCTGTGATTTGAACTCTGTGGTTTATTGTAAATATGTATATATATATATATTTTTTTTTTCAATATTTCATGTCCTTTTATTACTTATTAAATATGTTTAAAATGTTTATTGTGGCTGGTCATTCTAGAACATATCCAACCTTTGAGAGTATTTAGTTATTTGGTGACACTGTGTGGGCCACTTCAGAAGGCCTAGCTGCCTTGGTCAGCTATCATTTGTATTAATATTGACTTCATTCAGCATAATTGGACAACCTTTTAAGAGCCTTATAGTAACTGACTGGTGGCAGTGAAACTGCCTGATAGTCTGGGCAGAGTTGATAGAGCAGGTAATCTGTGCCAGCCTTTTTGAGGTGTGTCTGTCAGCTACTTGGGGCAGGGACACGAATCACTGGATTCACAGAGAGGATGCTGGAGGATTTGGCTGGGACACACTGTTGAGGACCTAAATCTACAGCTGTACCAGTGGGGACTGTTACTGGAGGCCTGAAGGGGGGCAGATGTGGAGACATCCAGACCCCAGGATGAGTGTGTTCCTTGTGTGCTCTTAAGGGAAAGTGCAGGGTGGTCTGCATCTGGAAATACTGAGTGTATTCATTTGTATTCCAAGTGTATGTCCCTCTCCTGTGTTAGTTGTGAGGATTCAGGCTCCTTGATTACTGGCCCAGCAAGGGGCATCACATAGTGGTAACCATGGCGGGCATCACATATTGGTGGCATTGGTGGAATATTGAATTTCTGTAGCCTGTAAGCAGTTGTCACTAAAGAAGGTGTTTGTACTCTCAAGCAACCACAAAGTGAATATTCAGAGTTTCATATCACAAAAGTTTTATTTATTTACTTTTTGTTAGCGTAGTTAGGGAGCGCAGGCAAGCATGTCAGCAGAGGATGATGGCAAGCTGACAAGGAACCAGTCCACCTCCCCTTCTGGCTATTCCCTTTGAGAAGGCAAACATTTTCTTTACTATTGAGAAAGTGAATCATTCTTATCTTTGTGCCTAAAGCAGCCAGAAAATCAGTTCAACTATCCAGTCAACACTATCTAAATGGATTATAGATGGTGTTTCTATTACTTATTCATTAAAAGATTTGCAATTGCCTCGTGCTCCCAAAGCCCCCTGTACTGGATCAGTGGCCATTTCATCTGCCTTTTTCATGAAAGTTCCTTTCATAGTGGAAAATAAGAATTGATGTAGTCATTAGTCAGTATTTATCCTCTATTCTAAATTGTCGTTTTTTTTTTTTTTTTATGTGACCAACAGTACAAAAGATTTGACCAGCTGTTTATTTTCCCTTCTTTCTAACCACATGGGTTAAGCAGTCCAATATGTAATCCTGGTAAATTAGATTACTGACTGTATTTTGCTGATTTGTTTACAAAGTGGTTTAGAATTGTCCTGGCATCCCAGGGCCACCATAACGTTGGTATATGTGTTGTCTTTTCTCATTCTTCCTCACCTTCCCTCCCAGCCATCCCGCTGCCTTATATTTTCTAGAAGGATACTGAATATAACATGAACTTTGATTCCCAAGGTATCAGTCATAATTCTTTATTTGTCCTGTCTTCATAAATCAGTAGACATAGGCAGCAAACTCGAACTTCGGAGTTAGAGGTAGTGTGTTGCATTATGGGAGGAGGTCGAGATTAGGATCTGAAGTCTGGAAAATGCAGCCAAGTCAGATCAAAGATCTGATCCATAACCTATGAGTGAGGAAGAATGAGAAAGGACAACACACATGCCAAGTTATGGTAAGTACATAACTACTAATTACAAAGTTTCATTTCTTTACTCTTTCTATAATAAATGCTTGTTTTATTTATTTACCTGCCATTTGTTAACCAGGTTAATCTGTCTGGACAGATGCCCTTTTTCAGCAGAGACCTGAGGAGAAAAGCTACAGTAAAAACCAAAAGTGTTACTATAAAAGTACATATTTAAGCATATAAACATAAGAAATAATGTCTTATACATAAGGAATACTGATATGTCTTGTACCTTATTAGAAAAAAAAGCATAAATACAAAATGTGATCACAATGTGTTGAAGAGGATTATGTCACACAATACTGGGTTAAAGTCGTGGCAGTATAAAAAGAGGCATTTATAATAAAAGAACAGAAATAAGGTAGTAGAAAATTAAAGTATAAAGTGGAGTCTTGTTGGAGATATTGGAATAGTCAGAGAAGTTGAAATAAAATATAGGTAGGATGGATATATGAAAGAAAGAGGGGACAGAGAAGAAGGGAAGCAGAGGGGATAGTGTTCAAGTAGGATCTTTACAGGGGCAGGACCAAAAGTTAAGCTGATATTCCTTTAAAACTAGTTTGAAATCGCTAGAGTTTTCAGTTGATCTGATATGGAGAGGAAGTTTGTTCCAAGAAGTGGAAACTGAGTGGCTATAAAGAATGTTACCTATGGATTTATTAGGTTTGGAAATTTGAAGGCGGTGTTGGTCAGAGCTATGAAGTTCACAGTTAGGGACATAGGGGGAGATGAGAGTTGCCAGTGAAGGACAGGCTAGAGGTTGGTGAATGATAGTATGAGTCAGGTGAAGCTGAGGCAGGAGTTGTTTGAAATTCTAGCCAGTGGAGTTTTTTTTTAAAGGAAAGGCATTAGTGAGAACAATATTTATTTATTTATTTATTTGCATTTGTTTAACCAGGATAGTCCATTGGGCTCGAAGAACCCATTTTCATTGGAGGTCCTGGGGAGAAAAGCTCCACATACAGATTACACAAAGATGAGGATATACATATACATTACATGGGGTTAAACATTGTACAGTATATGTAATTAAACTTGTAGAGAGAGCTAAAAACACAGGTTATAAGAGCAACAATATATTTATTTATTTATTTTTTTGAGGAGAGTTAGTTAGCATGCTGGTAGCCAATGTGTAATGCTACCTGGGATTTTGAGTGACAGAAGAGAAAAGTACTAGTGTTAAGAGTAGGTTATGAGGGGTGAGAGCAGTATACTGGTAGCCCATGAGTAATGCTGCCTGTTGTTTAGAGTGAAAGAAGAGAAAAAGTACTAGAGTAAAGAGTAGGTTATGAGGGGTGAGAGCAGGAGCACTCCCATGTGGAGGTTAGATGAGAGTGGAGTGATTTTTTAAAGGATGGGAGGCTGGTAATGGTACGAATGGAGGGAGGAAGTGAGTTCCATAAGCGTGCTAGTGAGAAGGACAGGAGGTTTTGTCCAGGAGGGTGGAGGGGTCTGTGAATTTCTATGAGGTTTTGATTGTTTGATCTTAGATGTCGTTGAGTGTGGTGCATTTTAAAGGTAGATGAGAGTGCAGGGCAGAGGGATGGCTGGAAAATCAGTTTGTGAGCATATGTGAGTTGGGTGTAGGAGAGGTAGTTGGGTAGTTCTAACCAGTTCAGTTTGTGGAGTGGTTCACAGTGGTGGGTTGAGGATTTGTTACAAGTGGCGAATTTGGCAATTTTATTGTAGCAAGAGGATAGTTTGGTTTTGAGGGAGGATTGTAGGTTAGTAAGAAGAGGTGCCCCATAGAGAAGGGAGGGTAGGAGAAATGTAGTAGAGAGTAATCTTAGTAGCTGAGCTGAGGAATCGATTATGACGGTAGAGCATGCCAAGTTTTTGGTGGGTTTTATTTATGTTTTGTAGTAGATGGGAATTGAATTTAAGCTTGTCATCAATTTGGACTCCTAATAGTTTGGTTAGTGATACAAGCTCAAGGGGGATGTTATTTTGACTGGAGATGGAGAATGATTTATGATCGATGTTAGTAGTTTTTGAAGGAGTAAATATCATGAGTTTGGTTTTAGCAGCATTAAGAGCTAGATGGTTGTCTTTCATCCAATTTTCAGTGGTGGAGAAGGCATCCTGGGTTAGCTTTAAAAGAGTTGGGATGGATGAGGCAGTGCAGATGATTGTGGAATCATCTGCATATTGAATAATATTAGCCTGAGGGATAGCGTGGAAAAAGTCATTAATGAAAATATTAAAGAGAAGGGGGCCCAGAATGGAACCTTGTGGGACACCTGTTGGGGTATTTAGAAAGGAGGAGGTAGCTTTTTTCCACTTGACTGCTTGTCTATTGGAGAGATAGCTGTTAAACCAGTTGAGTGAAGAGAGAGAAAGGTTTAGATTAGATAGTTTAGTAAGAAGTAGGTTATGGGAGATAGTATCAAAGGCCTTAGAAAGATCGAGAAGAATGGTAGATACAATGAGTCCAGAATCTCTAGCTTTATTCACAGTTTCAAGGAAGGATAGGAGGGCTGTCATAGTACTATGATGGGGTCTGAATCCATGTTGGGTAGGGGTTAGTAGATTGTTGCCCAAGAGATGGGGAAGGAGTTGAAGGTGGATGCATTTCTCTAGGACTTTAGAAATGGGTGAGAGGATGGCTATGGGGCAGAAATTGAAGATGTTAGTATTATTTCCTCCTTTGTGTAGAGGGATGATGTAAGCTTTTTTCCAAGTTTCGGGGACTAAACCTTCTTGGATAGAGCGATTGATGAGGATACTGATAGGGAGGGCAATGGCATCAGCAGCTATACTGAGGTAGTATGAGGGAATGTTGTCAGGGGCATTGGTGCATGGTTTTAATTTCTGTAGGAATTTTCTTATAGTAGAAGTTGGAGTAGGTTTAATCAAAAATGGGAGGAGTTGAGGTGGGGTGAATGAGAGAAAGGAGTTGGAGGGGGAGGTTGGTTATGAGGTGGGGGTGAATGAGAGAAAGGAGTTGGAAGGGGAGGTTGGTTGTGAGTAGAGGGAGTAGGAGGTGCATTGTTATGTATAAAAGAAGAAGTAAGTTTGGAAATAGACTCTATGAAGAAAGAATTAAATTGGGTAGCAAGATCTATGTCTTGTAAATCTGGGCTGGGGTTTGGGTTTTCTATAGTGCCAGGTTTTAAGAGTGAATTTATACCTGCCCAGAATTTTTGTGGGTTAGTTTTATGATTGTTTTGAAGTTGGATAAAGTAGTTTTGGTGGTCTATTGAGATAAGTTTTTTTACTAGGTTACGAATAGTTTTGTATTTGTTGAGGTTAGATGTAGATTTGTTTTGCTTGTATTGTGCCCATGTTTTATCTCTATGGGAGATAAGTGGCAAATCTTTTTTATTGTAAGTTTAAGTTTGGTTGACATATTTTTTTGGAGGTTAGTAGAGACTGGGGTGGATATAATAGGGTAAGGGAGTAGGTAGGCTTCTGTTAAGAATGTTTTCTTTCTATAAAGTAATCCTAGTTTTTGGTGCGTCGTCTTGATGCAGTTATTGATGTGGATGTCAAGTTTAAGTTCATCATCTATATAAACCTTGAGTAGTTTAGTGTGAGATTCAGCTTTGATAGTCATGTTGTTTTGAGAAGAAACAGAGAAGGTGGATTTGAGGTATTGGAGAAGTTTGAGGAAGAAGAGAAGCTTTCATAAAGAAGAGAAGTAGTTTAGTTTTGGTAGGGTTACGTAGAAGTTGGTTGGTTGTGTGCCATCGTCCAACTGAGTGCAGGATGTCTTGGGTAAGGGTGAGTAAGTGAGGTAGATTTCCTGAACTAGGGATGATGGTGGAGTTTTCTGTATGTAGTATAAGTGTGGAGTGTGGGCAGGATTGGTAGAGATTATTGGTAAAGATGTTGAATAGGAGAGGACCCAGGATGGTGCCTTGAGGGATCCCAGTTTGAACAGAAAGAAAAGGGTAAGTAACAGCCATTTGACAGATTGTAATCTGTTTGATAGGTAAGAAGAGAACCAGCTGAGAGTAGAGTTAGAAAGATTGCGGTAAGCTAGTTTGGAGAGAAGTAGGTTGAGAGAGACTGTGTCAAAGGCCTTATGTCAAGGAAGAGGCATGTTATTGTTGAGAGATGTAGAGATTGAATGAGTAAAGGATAATAGTGCGATAGTTGTGCTGTGATGAGGATAGAAACTATGTTGTGTGGGGGGTGAGGAGGTTCTCCTGAATGAGATGTGTAATGAGCTGTTTATGTATGCACTTTTCAAGAATTTTTGGGAGAGGGGATAGAATAGCAATAGGCCTGAAATTTGAGAGGTCAGTGGAGTTACTGCCTTTATGTAGGGGTATAACATAGGTATTTTTCCAGATGTCAGGGGCAAGATTTGACCGATAGATAAGTATGGAGACTGGATAGGCAATAGTGAAAGCTGCAAGTTTGAGGTAGAATGGTGGCAAATTGTCTGTAGAAGGGGAGCAGGGTTTAAGTTTATAGAGGCGTGATCTGATGTAGGATGTAGGGATTGGCTTGATGGAGAAAGTAGTTTTGTGGGAGGGAGGGGGGGTGTCATGGTAGGTATCTTTGTTTGGTTTAATTAAGTTTTGTATGGAGTCTATGAAGAATGAGTTCAGAAGAGAGGCAGTTTCGAGGGGAGAGCTGTTAGGGGAGAGCTTAGGAGGAAATAGATTCCCAGGGTTTAAGAGGTTGTTAATAGTACTCCAGAATTTTGGGAGGTTAGAGTAGGGGGGTTTCTGTGGGTGAAGATAAATGTTTTTTGTCATGGTTGACTTGTTTCGTTTGTGGTATTACAAAGTTCCCTATAGAACTAGAGATTAGAAGGGGTTTTGAGTTTATTCCATGTATCTGAAGTCTTCAACCTGTGGGAATACGGATCTGTATCGGATCCAAGCCAGCAAAAATTATTAGCATCAGCTCTGAGCTCCAGACTCCTCCCCTTACCCATGATACACCTCCACTGCCTTCCATCCCCAGATCTCGTTTGCCCTGGTTTGTAAAACATCGTGTCTCTAGAGCTCCAGCTAGCAGGTGATTCTGATTGTAAGTTTTTCTAAATTTTCTGTTACTTTTAGCCATTTTAGGTTAGTATAGGTACCCTTTCTTCTTTCCCATCGCTTTGGTGTTGAGTGTAGGTTTGTAGTTGTAGTCACAGTAGTTTATCTGTGGTGCCCCTCCCCCCCTCTTAGTCAGTCTAGAGTGGTGAGTGGGTGTATTAGTCTAAAGAAAGTTTTTGGTCTCTCTTTTTTTAAGGCTTCTAGTTTGATAGTATGGTTGAAAAGCTTACCTTTAAGCACTGCACAGAGTGTGGCCATAAGCTCTCCCCAGCAGATGGCCACACTCTGTGTGTGTGTGTTGTGCTTAGGTGTGGCCCACCTTAATGTGGAGTGCTCCATTTGTGCGGGCTTCAACCCCCGAGCTTTGAAGGCTAGAAAGGCCAAGTTGGCCCTCAAAGGTTTTCTGCCTGCCACTGATCCTCCTTCCTCGTCCTCAGTCACAGGGACTGCTGTGCCTGCCTCTCCCCCTCTGACTTCCCCTCCCTCCCAGGCTGGGCTCAAACTCCTGCATCTAAGCCTGTGGTAGCGGAGCTGAGGAGAGGCAGAGAACGGGGGAGAGAGAGTAAAAAAACGAAGGAAAACAGGAATAGGTCCCCGGACCTCTCATCCCAGAGCAAGTCTTCATGGACCAGTGACTCCCCTTGGCACCGGTTTCCAAGGTTCTCCCTGGAGCCGGAGGAGGCACATTCAGTCTCCCAGTCCTCAGTTCCCCGAATCGCCAGGTCGGAGTCCATAGTCTCATTTTGGTCGACCCGTTCTTTATCAGACATGGATCTGGATAAGATAATGAGGCACTTTATCCGTACAAAGATCCAGATGGGGATCTTGCCTCAGGAGGGGGGAGCTTGCTTCCCTTTTTTCAGCCCATTTCTCTTTCCCCGATCAGACTTTCGGCTTTGGAGTTTTCGGATCTGAGGTTGGCTATCGTCAGGGGGGTTGGCACCGATGGTCCTTGTGTCCTCGATGCCGACAGTTGCCTGGAGCATCTCAGATCCGACCAGTTCGGATCCGAGCCGCTCTCAGAGCCGGAGCCTAGGTGTCAGATCTGAGGGAGTGGAACCTTCCACTTCGGGTCCAGCTCCGATTCTCACATCGGATCCGGGGAGACCAGCCTCTTTTTTAGCTTCCCAGGAGGTCTGCTCTCCGCCATTCGATGTGGTAGAACGGGTCCTCTCCATCAGATCAAGGCCCCTGACCACCCCCCTCGGACTCTGCCCAGACCCCCCTCGGCGCTGTCTACCATCCCCATTGTCAGAGGGACAGCCTGTGCCCGAAGAGCCCCAGAAGGTTCCCCCAGAGGAACAGATGGCATGCGAGCACTCCCCAGAGAGCCCCACGAGAGATGCCTCGCAAGCATATGTGCAAGAGGAGGAACTTGGACTCCGAGTCCCTAACTGAGGACACAGATTTAGATGATGGGGAGGGCTTCCCAAGATCACCTCCAGACGATGTCTACTTTGGAGACATCATGGAGATCCTGCACCAGCGGGGAGGTTGGTCTGCCCCCAAGCCCTTCTCTGAGTCTGTTTCTGGAGGCTTTCGGCACGGGCCCGTCTATGTCTTTTGGTGTCCCCTCCCACAGATCCTGTAGTGGATTTGATCAACTTGCAGGCATGGAAGGAACCAGATACCATGGAGCCGATCCCCAAATGCCCCAATAAGGTTGTGAGTCCCCCTATTGACAGGTGTTCCTGGAACAAGGGCTCTCCAGTGGATGCCATGGAAGAAGGAACTCTCTCAGGAAAGTTCCTCGGTCCACCCTCCTGACCGAGAGTCACGGACGATGGACCACTTAGGGAAGCATGTGTATACTTCAGCTACCTTTTCAGTAAGGGCGCTAAACAACTTGGCCCATGTCACGAGACTCCAACACGACCTAGTCAAGGAGCTGGAGGGGTCTCCACCAAGTCCATGTCGCAGGAGGACAAGGCTTCGTTCTCTGTGAAAATAGTCACTCTGAGAGCAGTGTCAAATACATCCATGCGACTCCTCTCCCATGCTATGGTAGGAGCAGCTAAGGCAGCTGGGTCCGACATGTCCATGAGGCGTTACGCCTGGCTCAGGTTGTGCCAATTCACCAAACCCTTTAAGGCGTCCTTTGCTAATGCCCCTTATGACGGCTCAACTCTTTTCGGTAAGACTGTCAAGGAGACACTAGTCCAGAGTGAGAAGGACAGGAAGACACTGTCTGCCATTGGGATCCGCTTCTCTAACCCTCAAAGGTCCTTTTCCTGGAACCAGAGAGGGCAAAAGAAGATGTGGTTCCAGAAGTCTTAGTATTCTCGGGACACTCAAGGCTCTTCTTCCTCTAGAGGCAGAGGGGGACAGAATCGATGCAGGCCCAGAGGCCAAGGGGGTCCGTGAAACTTCGGGTCTCAGGAACCATTCTCAGACAGACCCGGGCAGCAACCCTGAGGGGTTGCCCAGCTGCTCTACTCTGGAGGCAGTTGGGGGACGATTGTCCTTGCACCTAGCGGCATGAGAGTCCATAACAATGGACCGCTGGGTGCTTCAGATCATATCCAGAGGATATTCTATCCCTTCGTGTGTTCCCCCATACCTCCCAAACACCTCACGGACGTTCCACCCATGCAAAGGGAGGCAGCAGCACAGGAAATTTCCAAGCTGTTAGGAAAATGAGCCATCGAACCATCCCCCCAGATCAGTCCGGATCGGGCTTCTACTCCAGATTCTTTTTGGTGCCAAAGAAAATGAGGGACTTAAGGCCCATCCTGGACCTCTCTACCCTGAACCCATCAGTTGCCAAAGAAACGTTCCGGATGGTCACACTACAGTCCATCATGCCGTACCTGCAAGAGAGCAGACTGGATGTGCTTGTTAGATCTCCAGGATGCTTACTATCACATAAAAATGAACAGAAGCTCCAGGAGGTTCCTCCACTTCTGGCTAGGGGCCAATCATTATCAATTTCGAGCCCTACCCTTTGGTCTCACCAAAGCCCCCAGGGTGTTTACCAAAGTGATGGTGGTTGTAGCGGCTCCCCTGAGGCTTCAGGGGATTCAGGTCTATCTGTACCTGGATGATTGGCTCCTCACTGCTCCCACCAGGCATCTGCTTTCCCAAACCAGGGATTACTTTCTGACACTTGCCCTGAGTTTGGGTATCACCATCGCAGTCAAGTCTCTACTAGAGCCTGTACAGGTGGTAGATTACATTGGTGCCAGGATAGACACACTACAGTGCAAAGTGTTCCTGACCTCGGAGAGAGTTCAGAAACTCAGGATGCATGTCTCCCTAATTTACCGTTCTCACTTCCCAACAGCGGAATCAGTGTTGAGGGACCTAGGCTCGATGGCAGTGACCCTAACTCTCCTTCCATGCGCTGTGCTACACATGCAGATTCTTCAATGGATTATAGCGGTTCAGTGGTCCCTGTTGGATTTACCACTAACCTATCCTATCCACCTGAGTCAAGTGTTAGTCATCCCTCGTATGGTGAATGAGCTTTCCGAACATCTTGGAGGGACGATCCTTTGCTCCAGCCCCAGCCCAAACCACAGTGACCACGGATGCCTCCCAACTCGGGTGGGGGGGCATTGCTCGGGCAGGACAGTCCATGGCCTATGTTCCCCCTTAGAGACCAGCTTGCATATCAATGTCCTAGAGATGAGGACGGTCCTTCTAGCATTGCGGGCCCTTCATGCCTTTCTTCCTCTGGGGACAATTCCCATTCAGTCAGACAACATGTCAGTAGTCTGGTATATCAACAAACAGGGAGGGGACCAGATCTTATCCCCTTAGTCACGAGGCCATGAGAGTGTGGGAATGGGTGATCTCCACTGGTCACTTTCTCATCGCAACTCACATTCTGGGATGGTCTAACAATCTAGCGGACAGGCTGTCGGACCTTTCTGATGCCTTACGAGTGGTCTCTGAATCCATCAGTAGTGGAACAGATCTTCAGCAAGTGGGGTCAACCTTGCTGCGATCTCTTCGCATCTCCTTCCAACGTGAAGTGCAGCAGGTTTTTCGCTCTGAACCCCCCTACCGGGGGAGTCCCCCAGAGACGCTCTAGTTCATGCTTGGCCTCCTGGACTTCTGTATGCTTACCCGCCAGTTCCTCTCATCCCGAGGTTTCTGCAGAAAGCTTGTCGACTGGTGATCCTCATTGCCCCATTCTGGCCTTGCCAGGTATGGTGTCCCTTCCTTTAGTCTCGCCTTCTGGCACCATCTTGGATCCTAGAATCCATTCAGGATCTGATTTCACACCCATCGGGTGTGCCTCATCTGAGTCTGGACAGCCTGAAGCTCACAGCTTGGCTGCTCCAGTTCCCGTGATTGCCAGGGCTCCTGGACTTTCCTCCTCAGTTAAGTCTGTTTTGGTAGCTGCTCATAAGTCTTCTACCAGAAGGTTTATTGCAGCAAATGGAAACTGTTTTCTTTCTGGGCCTCTCAGAGGAGTTTAGATCCTTTTGCAGTGCCTGTTTCCACCATTCTTGATTTTCTAGATGATATTTTCCAGCATGGAGCTAGTTCTTCTACTGTCAAAGTTCAGTTGGCTTCCATTTCTCATTTTCATGTGGGTGAGAATTCTGCATCCTTGGCATCTTCTAGACTGTGTAAAGCCTTTATTAAAGGCACTTTTTTGCTACGCCCCCTGGTCAAAGATCCTGTTCCCCCATGGGACCTTTCTGTGGTTCTCCAAGCTCTGGTCACTCCGCTTTTCGAGCCTGCCACAACTGCAGATCTAAAATTTTTATCGTGGAAAACCGCTTTTCTGGTGGTGATTATCTCTGCTAGAAGGATTTCGGAACTACAGGCCTTGTCCATAAAATTCTCGTACATAATTTTTTCATAAAGACAGAGTTTCCCTTCGAACCAACCCATCTTTTCTTCCTAAGGTGGCATCACCAGTCAATATCAATCAGACTATAAATTTGCCTGTGTCCTTTCCCAATTTTACCAACAGGATGAAATACAAATTACACATGCTGGATGTTCATAGACCGTTACGATTCTATTTACACAGGACAAAAAATTTTCATAAATCTGATTGTTTGTTTCATTCTATAGACCCTTTTTGGGCAAACCTATTTCCAAGGTCACTATAGCTAGAGGGATTTCTCCATGCATCCTGCAGGTCTATAAGGACAAAGTCATGTCTCCTCCAGGTCACGTTAAAGCTCATTCCACTAGGTCCATGGCTACGTCTGCGGCTTTCTGGTCTAGTGTGCCCGGAGAGTAGATGAAAGTGCTTAACCAGATGTCTCATTAAATATAGCCTTTTATATTTCTCGTGTCATCTTTTGGATCCAGACACCGATATTAACCAGTTATATCATTTCAATTGAGTGGTAACTGTTGGGCTTGACTGGTGTTTTTGGACTTCTAGTGTGTGTCTGGATGACATTTGCTCTGCTGCTACTTGGTCCTCATCTCATACTTTTATTTCTCATTACAAATTGGATTTGACTTCCAGAAGGAGAGCATCCTTTGGCTCCTTGGTGCTCCAGAATATTCTTCTATGAGGGCCTCCCAGAAGTTTAGTAGCTGGGGACTCTGTCCCACAGGTTGAAGACCAAATGAAGTAAACTCCTTCAGATACAGAAATTATGTACTCAACATAACATTCCATCTGAGTAGCTGTACTTCATTTGTCTTCAACCGTCCCTCCCTCCTTCCCCCAGACCTTGGTGTATGTTCAGCCTACTGGCTGTAGTATAGGTCACTAGTATGTTGTCAGGTCGGGTTCTAAGTATAAGTTCTGCAAACTCAATCTGGGGATGGAAGGCAGTGGAGGAGTATTATGGGTAAGGGGAGGAGTCTGGAGCTCGGAGCTGATGCTAGTAATTTTTGCCGGCTCAGATCAGATACGGATCTGTATTCTCACAGGTTGAAGACAAATGAAGTACAACTACTCAGATGGAACGTTATGGTGAGTACATAACTTCTTTTTTCCAAGCGTTGTCCCTCCTCTGCATGAGGGGGAGAGTATCTTTGCTTATCCAGGGGGCAAAGTTGGTTTTAACCCAAATTCTCCTGATAGGGGCCAAGGAGTTAAGAGGGTTAAGGAAGATGCTGTTGAATTGTAGAACAGCTTCTTTGAAGGGGAGGTCCAAAAGAAAAGACCAATTTATAGAAGAGAGAGTTTGATTAAATATGTCAGGGTTAAGGTTAGATAGATTGCGACATTACCATAAAAAAGTACACAAAAAACTCTGGGCATTGTATATAAACAAACAATACCTAACCAAGGCAGCCAGAACCTCTATCACCAACTCCTCTTATCTCCACCTTACTCTATGCCTCTCCCATACTCATCAGCCTTAGACAATATGACATAAACAGACTTGAAACTTGCTACAATAAAATTGCAAAATTTGAATGGGCACTTTTTACCGCAGCCACCACTATAACACTCTCAGGGAATTGGACTGGCTTGAACTCCCACAGCTTCTTCACCTAAATCAACTCTCATCTGCCCATAAATTAGTAAACCACCCTCATAAGATTCCATCTCTTCAAACCCTACTCCAACCTTAAAGCTCCTCTAGACCCCTGCGCTCCAACAACAAAAATCTCCTTCGTACCACCAAGCCGAAAAACTTAGCAGGAGAAGCCCTATTCTCCTGTACCATATCCAAACTATGGAATAGCCGCCCCCCGCCATAACCAAATTACCATCCAGCAGTCTATTCAAAGCCACTCTCAAATCTCACCTAAAAAAAGCATTGGCTCTGTCCCTGCTCCAACCCTGATTAACATAACCCCTAGCCATTCTGTACAACTTATATGTTCATCTACCACTAAATATGCTTTTTCTTCATACCTGTTAGTTTTCTATCTTTGTCACTCAGTTGTTAAATTCAGCTTATTAACTCAGTATTTATTGTATGTTTTTTTTTTTTTACTTACTATTGATCTATGTACTCTGAATGTCATGCTACTGTTGTACTCTAAATTTCATGTGGCTTACTGTAAACTCTTTTACTATTGTACTATTTTACTTGCATTGTACTTGTGGAGCTTTTCTCCCTGGGCCTCCGCAGAAAATGGTACCTATATCCAGTCGGACTTTCCCGGAAAACAAATGTAAATAAATTAAATAAATAAATATGTCAAATTTAGATGCTTGCAAGGAGTGGCTATATATATATATATATATATATATATATGTGTGTATGTATATATATATATATATATATATATATATATATATATATATATATATATGTTGTTGTTCTTTCGGCTTTTCTCGGTTAGAGGTCACCACAGCAGAACTCCAGTCCGCTAATGATTGGCAGTAGATTTTTACGGTGCTGAGGTGCCAGCACGATGCCCATCCTTCAACGAAGGCACACCCATTCTACGCATGTCTTTCGAACGCCACTCAACCGCGAGGAGGACATGCAGACTCCACACAGAGGGCGCTCCAGCCGAGAATTGAATGGGAGAACCTCTTGCTGTGAGACAACAATGCTACCGCTGCACCACTGCAGGTTAGACACACACACACACACACACACACACACACACACACACACACACACACACACACACACACACACATGTATATATATATATATATATATATATATATATATATATATATATATATATTATTATGAGAAAAGATAGGGTAAGGACCTAATTTAAGGTTAATATCTTGATTGGATGTCAAAATGTCCCAGTTATAAAAAAAATCTTTTTAATGGCACTAGAATCCCTACAAATAGGTATGGGAAAAGAAGTAAATCTATCTATCTTAGTGTTAGAGTTACCCCTAGGACAAAATTGTGTAGGTAAACCAGTGTGAGAGACAAAATCTGAATTCTCCACCGGAGTAGAGTTCTGTGTAGTATGAGCAGTGTAACAGGTGTTAGAAGAAAAGCCCTTCAAAACTATGGGATGAAACTTAATATATCTCATGGAAGAAAATTCATCACAAATAGACTGTAACAATTCTCTAGGATATCCTCTATCTAATAAAACGTTAGTAAAAATGTGACATTCATTAAAGAAAGTAGTGTCATCGGAAATGATTCTAGATAGTCTAATATATTGCCCTCTAGCCATGTTGTGTTTAATGAGTGAAGGGTGCATACTAGCATAGTACAAATAATTGTTTCTGAAGGTGCTTTTTCTATAAATAGAAGATGTCCAAGTATGAGAGAGAGTGTCAAGAGACACCTGTACATCCAAGAAATTAACCTGTATGCCAAAACCTGACATCTTAAATTTCAGAAAAGGAATAGAATTAGATAATTGGCCAAAAAAGTCCAAAAAGTCATGCTCACTCCCCTCCCATATAAATTATATATTAATATATTAGACTATCTAGAATAATTTCATGACACTATTTTCTTTAATGAATGTCACATTTTTACTAACTTTTTATTAGAGGATATCCTAGGGAATTGTTACAGTCTATTTGTGATGAAGTTTCTTCCATGAGATGTATTAAGTTTCCTCCCACAGTTTTGAAGGGCTTTTCTCCTAACACCTGTTACACTCCTCATACTACACAGAACTCTACTCCGGTGGAGAATTCAGATTTTTGTCTCTCCCACTGGTTTACATACACAATTTTGTCCTAGGGGTAACCCTAACACTAAGATAGATAGATTTACTTATTTTCCCATACCTATTTGTAGGGATTCTAGTGCCATTAAAAAGGTTTTTTATAACAACTGGGACATTTTGACGTCCAGTCAAGATATTAACCTTAAATTAGGTCCTAACCCTATCTTTTCTCATAAGAAGGTTAAGGCCCTACATTTATTATTTGAAAATAGAGATTCCCCATTTCTGGTTTCTCCTGCTATGGTCAGCACTACCAAGGGTATGTTTACTTGTGGTAACTGTATTTCCTGTAAATGGATTATTACTGGTGACTCTTTCACCTTTAAACACAAACATTTTACAGTATATTTTAACAATACTTTTGACTGTAAATCTATTTGTCGTTTATGCTGCAGTATGCACTACATGTTCTGCATTTTATGTTGGTAAAACCATACGTAAACTATCTACAAGAATTAAAGAACATTATGGTACCATTAGAAATGCTGATTATAGTAATACATTAGCTAAACACAGCAACACTTGCAATTCTTTTACTGAGTTCAAATTTCTTGTTTTAGACCATGTTCCCTTGTTTTTTGGAGATAAAGATACCCTGTTAGAAGTTAAGGAATTGAGATGGCAATTATTAAATGCAGAGACTCCTCTGGGCATTAATGAAAGTTTAAATATCAAATGTGTGTTAAAATGGCGTAATTAATTTTTGCCCGGTGTATGTTTTACATGGTATATACTGCTTGTTTGACATTCATAACTATTTGTTTTTTTGACAGTGTTCTATCATGAACTAGTTGTTCATCCTGCTTGTTTTATACTATC